>NC_085997.1:39204939-39389939 GCF_030014385.1 Trichomycterus rosablanca
GAGTGGTTTTAGAGTAAGAGCACAGGTGGTAGACCGGCCTGCCTGCCGTCCAGACCCGACTCAAAAACGTTCTGTTTTATCGAGCGAGAAAGGAAAACTTTCTGCTTTCACAGAGCATCAATAAATAACGACGTCAGATGGTGATAAACACGCCCTGGCCCAAATTTTCTTGGAACGCGTCGCAGCTATTAAGTTAAGAATCAAGAACGATAAAATGATTAGTTTGAAACAGTAAAGGTTTTGTTCTGGTAGCTGCTTTTAATTAAATAAAAGGTCAAAATAGATTAACGAAGCATTACTGTCTGTTTTCATTTATATTTTTAACCACTGTCCCATTATTATTGATTTTTTGGAGCTGAAGGGGGATTTCCATCCGTGTTTATTTTCATTTTTAGCATTTATTTACACGCGTGTTTTTGGAACGTTGTGTTTCAGCATGCTAACAGAACAGGAAAAGAAACGAGCCGCCGCGGGAGGCCGGGTGGACGGATTATGGGATTTCAGCAGAGGCTAGGACGAGTAACCCGAGAGGGCGACGTAAACGACGGCGAGGACGGGCGCTGAACGCTGGAAAATGAGCGCGCGGTAACACGATCCCACTGCTAACAAACGGCGGATAATCCGGTACATGTGCTCGCCCGGCTCCGGAGCGACCTGACGCGGATACGTCTCGGGTACGATATGACCGCCAGGTCAAACGCAATCAAGTTAGCGACGCTAAGAGAGAGATAAGAGGTGCGGTGATGTACCGGCACGACGGCGTCTGCGGTGTAACCAAACCAGAGACGAATCCTGTCAGAGCTATAATAAACCACACGGTCAAAAGTATACAGACGCCAGACGAGCCAGGTCGCTGCTTATAGGTGGATCAAATCAACTCTTTAGCAACAGTTTAGGGAAGGCCTCATCCTCTCGCAGAATGACTCACAGAAAGTCTGACTGTGAAAGAACTCCAGTGCCCTGCACCAATTTAATCGAAAAATAAATAAATAAATACAAAAATACAAAAATAAATAAAGAAATACAAAAGTAAATAAATAAATGTAAAAATAAAAAATAAATAAATGTAGAAATACAAAAATAAATAAATGTAAAAATCGAAAAATAAATAAATAAGTAAATGTAGAAACACAAAAATAAATAAAGATATAAATGTAAAAAATAAATAAATGTGGAAATAAAAAAAAATAAAAAAATAGAAAAATAGAAAAGTAAATAAAGAAATGTAGAAATACAAAAGTAAATAAATGTAAAAAATAAATAAATGTAGAAATACAAAAAAAATAAAAATGTAGAAATACAACATTAAAGAAATAAAGAAATAGTAAAATAAAGAAAAATTAAGAAATACAAAACTAAATAAATAAATGAATAAATAAATAAATGTCAAAATATAAAAATAAATAAATAAATGTAGAAATATAAAAATAAATAAATATATAAATGTAGAAATAGAAAAATAAATAAATGTAAAAATAGAAAAATAAATAATAAATGTAAGAATACAAAAAAAAAAAAAAAAATGTAAGAAATAAATAAATACATGTGGAAATAGAAAAAAAAATAAATAAATGTGGAAATAGAAAAATAAACAAATAAATAAATAAATGTAGAAATATAAAAAAATAATAATAATAAATGTAAAAAAATAAATATATAAATGTGGAAATACAAAAATAAATAAATAAATAAATGTAAAAATAGAAAAGTAAATAAATAAATAATGGTTAATATATTTTAAACTATTTATTTATTTATATACTTGTCATTTCTCATCCTCCATAACAGGAGCCTCGGACACACCTGAGCTCAATTATTGGGGGGGGGGGGGGGGGGGTTCACATACTTATTGCCCTGTAGTGCCCCTCCCTTTCTCATGCTAAGCACAGAGAGGAACAGAGACGTGTTAGCAGATACGCTAGCTCCTCTCGCTCTCTCACACTTCTCATCTTCTCTCGGCAGGTTCGATCCAGCTAAACCCTCCACGCTATGACATCATGGCTAGCCGGCCTTATTTTCAACGTTGTCCTGGCAACCACTCTATCGGCTCCCGAGCTGAACGGACGGATTAGCGCGTCTCCAAAAAGAGACGAGACGAGATTTATATACACTTATACGGGAACGCTGGAGGGGATTCCTCATAACTGCTGCAGTTACTCCCTCTGCTGGCTGATCGATGGTGCTGCACACAGACGGGGGATAATGGAGATCAGTGCGTGACTCTCCATGCGTGATACTGAACCCACCTGGTGCTGCACATGTGTCGGAGGGGGTGTGTGTTAGTCACGACCCTCCTCGGTCAGGAGTGAAGGTCTGCAGCAGTACAATCAGGGAATTGGATACGACTAAATTGGAAGGACAATTGGGGTAAAAATGCACTAAAGTTCCATGATAATAATCACGTGATCAGTGAGACTTTGTACTGATTGGCTGAGCCCTTTTCTCTAAGGGGAGTGGATTGCTGCTGTAGGGGTTTAGCATTAATGCATGTACCATCCTCTTGGTGTACACCTCAATCAGTAACTGTAATCTTTTTCTCCCACCTTCTTCCTACAAAATTGACTTCAGCTGTACACTATATAGCCAAAAGTATGTGGACACCGGACCATTCTGATTCAAAAGCATTAATATGCCCCCCCCCCCCCCCCCTCCTTCCCTGTTTTGCCACTGGCAATCCAATTCATCCATTCGAGTTCCTCCACACCAAACTGGGTAAACCACGTCTCCACCAGTTACCACCAGTATAATACACACCCGTTAGCAATGGGTGTGGCTAAAAGACCAACACGTGAGGGGTGTCCACATACTTTCGAATCTACACAATGGAGCACGGTAGAGCGTTAACTGCTGGAAACATCATTATGTAGCAATACCGGCAGACTGGGCACCTACACCAACCACGATCGGCTGCTGTTCATCCAGTTCAAAACCGATGCAATCACGACCCCTGCTGGCTACTCGATGGTGGCGCACAGAGTCGAGGAACGGTCCTGATCAGGGTGCGGCTCTCCGTACACAAAGCCGATCCGCACACGAACTCGCCTCGCGCCGATGAAAAGGTGCCGCCGGCTACTGCACACGTGTCGGAGGGGGCACGTGCGTGTCAGTTGGCTCTCCACAATCGGGGCGGGGGTCAGCATGATTCATGTTAGGATCGGTGCAGCTGGTGACTCACAGAGACGTTCACAAGTCACGAGATACGAGTCCGAGTCGAGTCACGACTTTTTATAATAAACATAAAACATACTAAAGCAATAAGCCACGAGAGGCCGTACGTTACTTCGAACGCGGCTCAGCCAATCAGATTTTAGGACCGGAACTATCCGTTTTATAAAGTATATTATACATGTAGCGCAGAAATACAGCAGAACTCACCTGTAAGTTCAGATAAACACAACAACACATTGTACTGTACACTCTTTTAGCTGTTGTACATGATCGAAAGTATTGGGACACCACCATCTACATGACCAAAAGTATTGGGACACCACTATCTACATGACCAAAAGTATTGGGACACCACCATCTACATGACCAAAAGTATTGGGACACCACCATCTACATGACCAAAAGTATTGGGACACCACTATCTACATGACCAAAAGTATTGGGACACCACCATCTACATGACCAAAAGTATTGGGACACCACTATCTACATGACCAAAAGTATTGGGACACCACCATCTACATGACCAAAAGTATTGGGACACCACTATCTACATGACCAAAAATATTGGGACACCCCCATCTACATGACCGAAAGTATTGGGACACCACCATCTACATGACCAAAAGTATTGGGACGCCACAAACAGCATGACCAAAAGTATTCACACCCCCATCAGCTACATGACCAAAAGTATTGGGACACCACCATCTACATGACCAAAAGTATTGGGACACCACTATCTACATGACCAAAAATATTGGGACACCACTATCTACATGACCAAAAATATTGGGACACCACCATCTACATGACCAAAAGTATTGGGACGCCACAAACAGCATGACCAAAAGTATTCACACCCCCATCAGCTACATGACCAAAAGTATTGGGACACCACCATCTACATGACCAAAAGTATTGGGACACCACCATCTACATGACCAAAAGTATTGGGACACCACTATCTACATGACCAAAAGTATTGGGACACCACCATCTACATGACCAAAAGTATTGGGACACCACTATCTACATGACCAAAAATATTGGGACACCCCCATCTACATGACCGAAAGTATTGGGACACCACCATCTACATGATCAAAAGTATTGGGACACCACTATCTACATGACCAAAAATATTGGGACACCACCATCTACATGACCAAAAGTATTGGGACGCCACAAACAGCATGACCAAAAGTATTCACACCCCCATCAGCTACATGACCAAAAGTATTGGGACACCACCATCTACATGACCAAAAGTATTGGGACACCACCATCTACATGACCAAAAGTATTGGGACGCCACAAAGAGCATGACCAAAAGTATTCACACCCCCATCAGCTACATGACCAAAAGTATTTGGACCCCACCATCTACATGACCAAAAGTATTGGGACACCACCATCTACATGACCAAAAGTATTTGGACTCCACCATCTACATGACCAAAAGTATTGGGACACCACCATCTACATGACCAAAAGTATTGGGACTCCACCATCTACATGACCAAAAGTATTGGGACACCACCCACCACCTACATGACCAACAGTATTGGGACTCCACCATCTACATGACCAAAAGTATTGGGACACCACCCACCACCTAAATGACCAACAGCATTAGGACACCACCAACTACATGACCAAAAGTATTGGGGCACCACCAACTACATGACCAAAAGTATTGGGACACCACCAACTACATGACCAACAGTATTTAGACACCGCCATCTACATGACCAAAAGTATTGGGACACCACCAACTACATGACCAAAAGTATTGGGACACCACCAACTACATGATCAAAAATATTGGGACACCACCATCTACATGACCAACAGTATTTAGACACCGCCATCTACATGACCAAAATATTGGGACACCACCCACTACATAACCAATAGTATTTGGACACCACCATCTACATGACCAAAAATATTGGGGCACCACCAATTACATTACCAAAAATATTTGGACACCACCATTTACATGACCAAAAATATTGGGACACCACCATCTACATGACCAAAAGTATTGGGACACCACCAACTACATGAACAAAAATATTGGGACACCACTATCTACATGACTAAAAGTATTTAGACACCGCCATCTACATGACCAAAAGTATTGGGACACCACCAACTACATGACCAAAAGTATTGGGACACCACCAACTACATGACCAAAAATATTGGGACACCACCATCTACATGACCAACAGTGTTTAGACACCGCCATCTACATGACCAAAAATATTGGGACACCACCCACTACATAACCAATAGTATTTGGACACCACCATCTACATGACCAAAAATATTGGGGCACCACCAACTACATTACCAAAAATATTGAGACACCACCATCTACATGACCAACAGTATTTGGACGCCACAAACAGCATGACAAAAGTATTCACACCCCCATCAGCTCCATGACCAAAAATATTGGGACACCACCATCTACATGACCAAAAATATTGGGACACCACCATGTACATAACCAATACAGCATGAAAAAAGTATTCACACCCCAAGCAACTACATGAACAAATCATTACGCCCACATCTACGCTAACATCTAACGTTCATTCATTCATCGCGGCAAAAAAAAGGAGGATCTGGAGCCTCGAGAACTCGTACGGATCCCTCGTCTCTCTATCTTCCGAGCTTTGTTTATTCTTCCTACGTCCGACAGCCGAGAGAAAGTGGGGGGATTTTTTTTGGTCCTCGTGTCCCTCATGGACAGGATGAATTGCTGTTTATGTTTCAGGTTAGGCTGACAGAAATAACGTAGCACTGTTTATGGTTTGGCAGGCCGAGGCGGACACGTCGGGGCGCATGGATGCTCGCCGCACTCGGCGTTATTGAAGGTCGTATCAGGACTGGAGATCGTTTTAGTTGGCGCGAGACTCCCGTCGGATAGTTTTGCTTGGCGATGAGGAGTTCCGCCGCAAGGTTTCGCAATGTGTAATTACGCGTGGAATCATCACAGGACCAGGTGACAACAGAATATGAGAAGAAACTTCCCCTGAGGAGGTGCAGAGGAGCTCGTCCTAATTACCTTCCACGTCCAAGACTCGCTGATGAGTATTGAACCTGGAGTACAGACTGCTCTACTCAGCGCATAAACACCAGGAGCTCTGAGATCGACCTCTGGAAAGGAAGCCGTCCTCAGTGGGACGGTAGCTCTGGACGCTTCCTTTACCCCCTAGACGTCCCTCTGCAGTGGAACCTGACGCACTCCCCACTCTGCATCTGGTTACCCCGGCACGCTCCTGGAGCTCCACAGGACGTTCAGAGCAAAACGAGTCCAAAGTAAATCCACTTTCTTTCACTTAACTTCTTGTCCCTTCGTCCTTGGCAAGCTGGGATGGTTTCTAAAAATGTCGGGACATCTCTCTTGCTTTCATGAATGCTCCTTGTTGGCTTACGTTACCCTACAGACCCCCTCCACACTCCGGGGGACCGCGAGAGCTCTGGACCAAAATAGGTCCAAAATAAATGTGAATCTTTTTATGTTCCTTCTTGTCCGTTTGTCCTTGGCAACCTGCGACTCTTGTTGGTTCACGTTAACCCTCAAACCTCTCACACTTCTGGTGCTCCACAAAAAGCCTCCCTGAGATGTTTTTCTGAAAAAGGGTCAGAGTTCTAGCTTGCTGTTTCATAGAACGTCAGGTGGTGACCTCAGATGGAACTGTTTTACAATCAGATGGTTCTTGATGGTTTATGTTACTCCTCAAACTCCACCACGTCTGGAGCACCACAGGAACTCTGGACCAAAATTCGTCCAAAATAAACAGACCCGGTTCTTCTGTCCGTCTGTCCTCCAATCCGTCTGTCCTCTGGTCCTTCTGTCCTCCGATCCTTCTGTCCTCCGGTTCTTCTGTCCTTCTGTCCTCCAATCCGTCTGTCCTCTGGTCCTTCTGTCCTCCGATCTTTCTGTTCTTCTGTCCTCCGATCCTCCGGTTCTTCTGTACTTCTGTCCACCAATCCTTTGGTCCTTCTGTCCTCCTGTCCTCCGATCCTTCTGTCCTCCTGTCCTCCGATCCTTCTGTCCTCCGGTCCTTCTGTCCTCCGGTCCTTCTGTCCTCCGATCCCGCTGTCCTCCAATCCGTCTGTCCTTCTGTCCTCCGATCCTTTTGTCCTCCAATCCTTGTCATTCGATCCTTCTGTCCTTCTGTCCTCCGATCCTTCTGTCCTCCGATCCTTCTGTCCTCCAATCCTTCGGTCATTCGATCCTTTTGTCCTCCGATCCTTCTGTTCTTTTGTCCTCCGATCCTCCTGTTCTTCTGTACTTCTGTCCACCAATCCTTTGGTCCTTCTGTCCTCCTGTCCTCCGATCCTTCTGTCCTCCGGTCCTTCTGTCCTCCAATCCTTCTGTCCTCCAATCCGTCTGTCCTTCTGTCCTCTGATCCTTCTGTCCTCCAATCCTTCTGTCCTCCAATCCTTCTGTCATTCGATCCTTCTTTCCTCCGATCCTTCTGTCCTTCTGTCCTCCGATCCTTCTGTCCTCCGATCCTTCTGTCCTCCGATCCTTCTGTCCTCCAATCCTTCTGTCCTCCGGTCCTTCTGTCCTCCAATCCTTCTGTCATTCGATCCTTCTGTCCTTCTGTCCTCCAATCCTTCTGTCCTCCGGTCCTTCTGTCCTCCAATCCTTCTGTCATTCGATCCTTCTGTCCTTCTGTCCTCCGATCCTTCGATCCTTCTGTCCTCCGATCCTTCTGTCCTCCGGTCCTTCTGTCCTCCGATCCGATCCCGCTGTCCTCCAATCCGTCTGTCCTTCTGTCCTCCGATCCTTTTGTCCTCCAATCCTTGTCATTCGATGCTTCTGTCCTCCGATCCTTTTGTCCTCCAATCCTTGTCATTCGATCCTTCTGTCCTCCGATCCTTCTGTCCTCCGATCCTTCTGTCCTCCAAAGGATTGCTGTTTCTAGCTTGCTGTTTCGTAGAACGTCATTGACCTCAGATGGAACTGTGTTAAAATCAGATGGTTCTTGATGGTTTATGTTACTCCTCAAACTCCACCACGTCTGGAGCACCACAGGAACCCAAATCCATCCAAAATAAACAGACCCGGTTCTTCTGTCCGTCTGTCCTCCAATCCGTCTGTCATCACCTTCTGTCATCCGATCCTTCTGTCCTCTGGTTCTTCTGTTCTTCTGTCCTCCAATCTGTCTGTCCTCTGGTCCTTCTGTCCTCCGATCTTTCTGTTTTTCTGTCCTCCGATCCTCCGGTTCTTCTGTACTTCTGTCCACCAATCCTTTGGTCCTTCTGTCCTCCTGTCCTCCGATTCTTCTGTCCTCCGGTCCTTCTGTCCTCCAATCCTTCTGTCCTCCGATCCTTCTGTCCTCCGATCCTTCTGTCATTCGATCCTTCTGTCCTCCAATCATTCTGTCATTCGATCCTTCTTTCCTCCGATCCTTCTGTCCTTCTGTCCTCCGATCCTTCTGTCCTCCGATCCTTCTGTCCTCCAATCTTTCTGTCATTCGATCCTTCTGTCCTTCTGTCCTCCGATCCTTCTGTCCTCCGATCCTTCTGTCCTCCAATCTTTCTGTCATTCGATCCTTCTGTCCTCCGATCCTTCTGTCCTCCAATCCTTCTGTCCTCCAATCCTTCTGTCATTCGATCCTTCTGTCCTCCGGTCCTTCTGTCCTCCAATCCTTCTGTCCTCCGATCCTTCTGTCCTCCAATCCTTCGGTCATTCGATCCTTCTGTCCTCCAATCCTTCTGTCATTCGATCCTTCGGTCATTCGATCCTTCTGTCCTCCAATCCTTCTGTCATTCGATCCTTCTGTCCTCCAATCCTTCTGTCCTTCGATCCTACTGTCCTTCTGTCCTCCGATCCTTCTGTCCTCCAATCTTTCTGTCATTCGATCCTTCTGTCCTCCAATCCTTCTGTCCTCCAATCCTTCTGTCCTTCGATCCTACTGTCCTTCTGTCCTCCGATCCTTCTGTCCTCCAATCCTTCTGTCCTCCGATC
This sequence comes from Trichomycterus rosablanca, assembly GCF_030014385.1. Lineage (NCBI taxonomy): Eukaryota > Metazoa > Chordata > Actinopteri > Siluriformes > Trichomycteridae > Trichomycterus > Trichomycterus rosablanca. The sequence goes on from NC_085997.1 coordinate 39,214,109, forward strand.
CTTCTGTCCTCCAATCTTTCGGTCATTCGATCCTTCTGTCCTTCGATCCTTCTGTCCTCCAATCCTTCGGTCATTCGATCCTTCTGTCCTCCAATCCTTCTGTCATTCGATCCTTCTGTCCTCCAATCCTTCTGTCCTTCGATCCTACTGTCCTTCTGTCCTCCAATCTTTCTGTCATTCGATCCTTCTGTCCTCCAATCCTTCTGTCCTCCAATCCTTCTGTCCTTCGATCCTACTGTCCTTCTGTCCTCCGATCCTTCTGTCCTCCAATCTTTCTGTCATTCGATCCTTCTGTCCTTCGATCCTTCTGTCCTCCAATCCTTCGGTCATTCGATCCTAAACTGAAAACATATTTATTTTCTCAGGCTTTTGATTAGTATAGACAAAGGCGCAGAGCTTGGGGGTTCTTGGTCATAGAAACTTGTGGTGATCAGGGATGTTGGGTCGCTGTCGTTCTGCCTCTCTTGTCCAATCACTCTGGTTTGGGTAGGAGAGGTGGGCGCTGATGTCCTGTGAAAGCCTTCATGACCTTGTTACCTGCTCGCTCTCCCTTTTAGTTATGCTGTAATAATTAGGGCTGCCGGAGTCTAAAACTCTCTGTAAAACTGTTTGTCAACTAGCATTGTACATTATTAACTACATTCTCTGTTGTTTTACCCCGAGGGCATTCTGATGGAAACCTGTTTACCCGCCGAGGTTAAGGATTAAAGTCGAGACTGCCGGGACAACGATGCTGCTCCTGTCAGATGTGACGGGTCTGGAGTAATTGCAACGACAAGAAATCACTACAGACTTTATTGAAGACTAGAGCGGATAACAACTCTATTATTATTTAATTGTTTATTTATCTATTTATTACCACTGTATGACTTTTAGATCATTCAATTCTGTGTTTGTATGATTTGTGTAAATCGTGTATTTATTTAAAGTATCCTCCAGACCACCCAAGAAGGATGGGCCCTGTTGAGTCTGGTTCCTCTCAAGGTTTCTTCCTGTAATTTTCAGGGAGTTTTTCCTTGCCACAGTCGCCCTCGGCTTGCTCAACAGGGGTTTTTGTATCTGTTGGTCCTGGATTTTGTAAAGTTGCTTTGAGACAATGTATATTGTAAAAAGCGCTATATAAATAAAGTTGACTTGACTTGACTTGACTTCTGTCCTTCTGTCCTCCGATCCTTCTGTCCTCCAATCTTTCTGTCATTCGATCCTTCTGTCCTTCTGTCCTCCAATCCTTCTGTCATTCGATTCTTCTGTCCTTCTGTCCTCCGATCCTTCTGTCCTCCAATCCTTCTGTCCTCCAATCTTTCTGTCATTCGATCCTTTTGTCCTCCAATCCTTCTGTCCTCCAATCCTTCTGTCATTCGATCCTTCTGTCCTTCTGTCCTCCGATCCTTCTGTCCTCCAATCCTTCTTTTCAATTTTCTTCCAATTTTCAGGGAGTTTTTCCTTGCCACAGTCGCCCTCGGCTTGCTCAACAGGGGTTTTTGTATCTGTTGGTCCTGGATTTTGTAAAGTTGCTTTGAGACAATGTATATTGTAAAAAGCGCTATATAAATAAAGTTGACTTGACTTGACTTGACTTCTGTCCTTCTGTCCTCCGATCCTTCTGTCCTCCAATCTTTCTGTCATTCGATCCTTCTGTCCTTCTGTCCTCCAATCCTTCTGTCATTCGATTCTTCTGTCCTTCTGTTGGTTTGGTTGGTGGTTTTTGTATTCCAGCTCATCATCGCCTGTTTCATCCGGAATTAAAGCCGTTCTTCTGTGACTACCAGCAGAAGCGCCGGTGAATCCAACATAAACATCATCTCCAACTCATCTTGTAAAGCTAAGTATATTTCTTTGTTGTTATGGCCCCAGCAGGAGCGCTGTATCCATGTTCCGAGTGTAATATGTTCAGTTATTCCTTCTCCGTGTTTAGTGATAACTTTACATGTGATAAGTGTAGATTAGTGGTTAGTCTAACGGAGAAGATCTCAGTGTTAGAAGGGCGCATTCGGGCGTTAGAACAGACTACTACTAGTGAGGGCTTAGATTCAGCTGTAGCAGTCCCGAATGCCAGCAGTTCAGGTACAGAACCCCAGACTCCGGCATTAGAGCCCTCACAGCGGGGCGACTGGGTGACGTCTCGGCGACATAGTCGTAGGGAAAAGCACCGACCATCTCAGTTGCACGTGTCCAACAGGTTTTCCCCACTCAGTGAGCCACCCGCTGAGAAGCCTGTTAATGTAAGTGCTCTGGTTATAGGAGATTCTCAGCTCCGACACGTGCGTATTGCAACCCCCATAGAGACACCAGCAACCATAGTCACCTGTATTCCGGGGGCCAGGGCGCCTGACATCAGAGCAAACCTGAAAGTGCTGGCTAATGCTAATCGTAGATTTTCGAAGATTGTTATCCACGTCGGCACTAATGATGTTCGTTTACGGCAGTCTGAGGTTACTAAGAGTAATGTTAAAGAGGTGTGTGAGTTAGCTAGGTCGATGTCTGAGGCAGTAGTGTGCTCTGGCCCCTTACCGATTCGACCCAGTGGCGAAACCTACAGCAGGTTGTTGTCGCTGAACCGCTGGATGTCTAAATGGTGCTCAGAAAACTGCATCGATTTTGTAGATAACTGGTCCACCTTTGAGGGAAGGCCTGGTCTTTTGAAGCGGGATGGTGTCCACCCCACGTGGGAGGGTGCTGCTCGCATTTCTTGCAGCATAGGTGACAGGCTTTACCACCGCGTTAGTGTAGCGGCAGATAGTGTTAAATGACTATCCAGAGCCAAGACCAGGCAGCAGACTAACAGGCCTAACCGACTGTCTGCGAGTCGCCATCGGACGTCACCCGGAATCCTTAGGTCACAAACCATTGAGACTGTGTCTGTTTACCGTGGCAGGTGTAAGCCAAAACAAAATCAAAAAGTATGTCATAATAACTTAATTAAAATTAATCTAAATGAGCATCATGAAAACCCTAGTAAAGTTAAACTAAAGTTAGGACTTCTAAACATCAGGTCACTTGCATGCAAAACAGTAATTGTAAATGAAATAATTACAGATAATTGTCTTAGTGCCCTGTGTTTAACCGAGACCTGGGCTAGACCTGATGAGTATCTAAGTTTAAATGAAGCATCTCCTCCGGGTTACAGTTATGAACATAAGCCACGTCTTAGCGGTCGTGGTGGAGGAATAGCCGCAATTTATGATAAAGACATAGGTCTTACTGTAAAATCATCTCCCATAACAAACTCGTTTGAAGTTCTTATCTCTGACATAACCAATAAATGTTCATCTGATAAAAATAGTATGTTTAAACTGGTTACTGTTTATCGACCCCCTGGTCCTTACTCAGAATTTCTTAACGAATTTGCCGATTTTCTTTCTAAATTAGTCTTATCAACTAAGAAAGCTTTAATTGTTGGTGACTTTAATATTCATTATGAGGATAAGTGTAATCCACTCAAAATTGCGTTTGATTCTATTTTAGAATCCTTAGGCATCACCCAAAATGTAACAGGACCCACTCACCGCTGTAAACATACCTTAGATTTAATACTTACTTATGGTATAAACATAGACAACCTGGAAATTATACCACAGAATGACTTAATCTCTGATCACTCCCTACTAATATATGAAGTGTCCCTGTCCAATAATATACAGCAACCAAATCGTTTTAAATGTAAGCGCACTATTACATCTGCAACTGCAGCAGCGTTCATAAACTGCCTACCAGAATTACCAAATATATCAGCATCAGAACCTAAAGAACTAGATCAGGCAACTCAAAACCTAGAGACCGTACTGCGCACAACCTTAGATAACGTAGCCCCACTCAAAACTAAACTGATTAGGGAGAAAAAACTTGCTCCTTGGTACAATGACCACACATGCGCACTTAAACAAGCAGCACGGAAATTAGAACGTAAGTGGCGTCACACTACACTGGAGGTGTATAAGATTGCTTGGAAAGATGCTCTAACTGAGTATAAACATGCACTTATAAAAGCTAAATCTTTATATTATTCATCCCTAATAGAGAAAAATAAAAACAATCCTAGATTCCTTTTTGAGACAGTGTCCAAATTAACTAAAAACGTCAATGAAACTGAATCTAATATACCGCCTGACTGTACCAGTGATGATTTTTTAAAATTCTTTAATGACAAGATAGAAAAAATACGACTTCAGAGTCAGAGTGTGTCACTTGCCAATGTTAAGTATGGACTCACTCCGAGCAGCATTGGTGATAATAGTAACGAGTTAATCCAACTAAATTCCTTTAATCCAATCTCCCAAAATGAACTAACTGTGTTGATTAAATCATCGAAGTCATCATCGTGTATACTCGATCCTGTTCCAACTCGTTTACTTAAAGATTTACTCCCAGCTATTGTAGAGCCCCTGCTTACATTAATCAATGCATCCCTTAGCCTTGGGTATGTACCTAAATTGTTTAAAAGTGCTGTTATTAAACCCCTGATTAAAAAACCTAATCTTGATCCACATGTTTTATCTAATTATAGGCCAATTTCAAACCTTCCTTTTGTCTCAAAGATATTAGAAAAAGTCGTTTCCAAACAGCTATGTTCTTATTTGAATGAAAATTGTATTCATGAAAAATTTCAATCAGGATTTAGACCCAACCATAGTACCGAAACCGCATTAATTAGAGTAGTTAACGAGTTGTTAATGTCTTCTGATAATGGATGTGTCTCTTTTCTTGTTCTATTAGATCTTAGTGCAGCGTTTGATACGGTCGATCATAACATTTTACTGGAGAGGCTAGAAAATACAGTAGGTGTTAAAGGACTCGCACTCTCTTGGTTTCAATCATATTTGACTGACCGCTCTCAATTCGTTTATGTAAATAATAAATGCTCAGAAACTACAAAAGTAAAGTGTGGTGTTCCACAGGGGTCGGTACTTGGACCGCTATTATTTACACTCTATATGCTTCCACTAGGTGAAATTATTCATAAACATGGCATAAACTTTCACTGCTATGCAGATGACACACAGCTGTATATATCAGCCAAACCAAATGATACTGACACAATCAGTAAGATAGAAGATTGTGTAAACGACATAAAAAACTGGATGTCGTGTAATTTTCTTTTACTTAATTCAGATAAAACTGAGGTTTTACTTGTTGGCTCTAAAGCTGCAAGAGACAAGTTGTCTAACCTGGTGCTAAACTTAAACACGTTCTCTGTTACTCCCAGCCCAGATGTAAAAAACTTAGGTGTCACAATAGATTCAGATCTCTCCTTTGATACACACATTAATAATATTACTAGAGTTGCTTTCTATCATTTGCGTAATATCTCTAAAATAAGAAATATACTATCTGTTAATGACGCCGAAAAACTGATCCATGCGTTTATAACTTCTCGGTTAGATTATTGTAATGCTCTTCTAACTGGATGCTCTGGTAGATCCTTAAACAAACTCCAGTTAGTTCAAAATGCAGCAGCTCGAGTGCTAACTAGAACTAAAAAATTTGATCATATCACTCCTGTTCTATCATCTCTACACTGGCTGCCAGTTAAATTTCGCATTGATTACAAAATACTTTTACTAACCTATAAAGCGCTACATGGTCTGGCTCCACAGTATCTGAGTGAGCTTATTAATTACTACAACCCAGCACGTCCACTTCGTTCACAAGATGCAGGGTTACTTATAGTTCCTAAAATTAAAAAGACCAAAGCTGGTGGAAGAGCATTTTCTTACAAAGCTCCACAACTTTGGAATAATCTTCCTGCCTCTGTTCGGTATTCGGACACAGTCTCAATGTTTAAGTCTAAACTGAAAACATATTTATTTTCTCAGGCTTTTGATTAGTATAGACAAAGGCGCAGAGCTTGGGGGTTCTTGGTCATAGAAACTTGTGGTGATCAGGGATGTTGGGTCGCTGTCGTTCTGCCTCTCTTGTCCAATCACTCTGGTTTGGGTAGGAGAGGTGGGCGCTGATGTCCTGTGAAAGCCTTCATGACCTTGTTACCTGCTCGCTCTCCCTTTTAGTTATGCTGTAATAATTAGGGCTGCCGGAGTCTAAAACTCTCTGTAAAACTGTTTGTCAACTAGCATTGTACATTATTAACTACATTCTCTGTTGTTTTACCCCGAGGGCATTCTGATGGAAACCTGTTTACCCGCCGAGGTTAAGGATTAAAGTCGAGACTGCCGGGACAACGATGCTGCTCCTGTCAGATGTGACGGGTCTGGAGTAATTGCAACGACAAGAAATCACTACAGACTTTATTGAAGACTAGAGCGGATAACAACTCTATTATTATTTAATTGTTTATTTATCTATTTATTACCACTGTATGACTTTTAGATCATTCAATTCTGTGTTTGTATGATTTGTGTAAATCGTGTATTTATTTAAAGTATCCTCCAGACCACCCAAGAAGGATGGGCCCTGTTGAGTCTGGTTCCTCTCAAGGTTTCTTCCTGTAATTTTCAGGGAGTTTTTCCTTGCCACAGTCGCCCTCGGCTTGCTCAACAGGGGTTTTTGTATCTGTTGGTCCTGGATTTTGTAAAGTTGCTTTGAGACAATGTATATTGTAAAAAGCGCTATATAAATAAAGTTGACTTGACTTGACTTGACTTCTGTCCTTCTGTCCTCCGATCCTTCTGTCCTCCAATCTTTCTGTCATTCGATCCTTCTGTCCTTCTGTCCTCCAATCCTTCTGTCATTCGATTCTTCTGTCCTTCTGTCCTCCGATCCTTCTGTCCTCCAATCCTTCTGTCCTCCAATCTTTCTGTCCTCCAATCCTTCTGTCCTCCGATCCTTCTGTCCTCCAATCCTTCTGTCCTCCAATCTTTCTGTCATTCGATCCTTTTGTCCTCCAATCCTTCTGTCCTCCAATCCTTCTGTCATTCGATCCTTCTGTCCTTCTGTCCTCCGATCCTTCTGTCCTCCAATCTTTCTGTCATTCGATCCTTCTGTCCTTCTGTCCTCCAATCCTTCTGTCATTCGATTCTTCTGTCCTTCTGTCCTCCGATCCTTCTGTCCTCCGATCCTTCTGTCCTCCAATCTTTCTGTCATTCGATCCTTCTGTCCTTCTGTCCTCCAATCCTTCTGTCATTCGATTCTTCTGTCCTTCTGTCCTCCGATCCTTCTGTCCTCCAATCCTTCTGTCCTCCAATCTTTCTGTCATTCGATCCTTTTGTCCTCCAATCCTTCTGTCCTCCAATCCTTCTGTCATTCGATCCTTCTGTCCTTCTGTCCTCCGATCCTTCTGTCCTCCGATCCTTCTGTCCTCCAATCTTTCTGTCATTCGATCCTTCTGTCCTTCTGTCCTCCGATCCTTCTGTCCTCCAATCTTTCTGTCATTCGATCCTTCTGTCCTTCTGTCCTCCAATCCTTCTGTCATTCGATTCTTCTGTCCTTCTGTCCTCCGATCCTTCTGTCCTCCAATCCTTCTGTCCTCCAATCTTTCTGTCATTCGATCCTTTTGTCCTCCAATCCTTCTGTCCTCCAATCCTTCTGTCATTCGATCCTTCTGTCCTTCTGTCCTCCGATCCTTCTGTCCTCCAATCCTTCTGTCCTCCAATCTTTCTGTCATTCGATCCTTCTGTCCTCCGATCCTTCTGTCCTCCAATCCTTCTGTCCTTCTGTCCTCCGATCCTTCTGTCCTCCGATCTTTCTGTCATTCGATCCTTCTGTCATTCGATCCTTCTGTCATTCGATCCTTCTGTCCTCCAATCCTTCTGTCCTCCGATCCTTCTGTCCTTCTGTCCTCCGATCCTTCTGTCCTCCGATCTTTCTGTCATTCGATCCTTCTGTCCTCCAATCCTTCTGTCCTCCAATCCTTCTGTCATTCGATCCTTCTGTCCTTCTGTCCTCCAATCCTTCTGTCCTCCAATCCTTCTGTCATTCGATCCTTCTGTCCTCCAATCCTTCTGTCATTCGATCCTTCTGTCCTTCTGTCCTCCGATCTTTCTGTCATTCGATCCTTCTGTCCTCCAATCCTTCTGTCCTCCAATCCTTCTGTCATTCGATCCTTCTGTCCTTCTGTCCTCCAATCCTTCTGTCATTCGATCCTTCTGTCCTTCTGTCCTCCGATCTTTCTGTCATTCGATCCTTCTGTCCTCCAATCCTTCTGTCCTCCAATCCTTCTGTCATTCGATCCTTCTGTCCTTCTGTCCTCCAATCCTTCTGTCATTCGATCCTTCTGTCCTTCTGTCCTCCGATCCTTCTGTCATTCGATCCTTCTGTCCTCCAATCCTTCTGTCATTCGATCCTTCTGTCCTTCTGTCCTCCGATCCTTCTGTCCTCCGATCTTTCTGTCATTCGATCCTTCTGTCATTCGATCCTTCTGTCCTTCTGTCCTCCAATCCTTCTGTCCTCCAATCCTTCTGTCATTCGATCCTTCTGTCCTCCAATCCTTCTGTCATTCGATCCTTCTGTCCTTCTGTCCTCCGATCTTTCTGTCATTCGATCCTTCTGTCCTCCAATCCTTCTGTCATTCGATCCTTCTGTCCTTCTGTCCTCCGATCCTTCTGTCATTCGATCCTTCTGTCCTCCAATCCTTCTGTCATTCGATCCTTCTGTCCTTCTGTCCTCCGATCTTTCTGTCATTCGATCCTTCTGTCCTTCTGTCCTCCAATCCTTCTGTCCTCCAATCCTTCTGTCCTCCAATCTTTCTGTCCTCCAATCCTTCTGTCATTCGATCCTTCTGTCCTTCTGTCCTCCGATCCTTCTGTCATTCGATCCTTCTGTCCTCCAATCCTTCTGTCCTCCAATCCTTCTGTCATTCGATCCTTCTGTCCTTCTGTCCTCCGATCCTTCTGTCATTCGATCCTTCTGTCCTCCAATCCTTCTGTCATCCGATCCTTCCGTCCTTCGATCCTTCTGTCATTCGATCCTTCTGTCCTCCAATCCTTCTGTCCTTCTGTCCTCCGATCCTTCTGTCCTCCGATCCTTCTGTCATTCGATCCTTCTGTCATCCGATCCTTCTGTCCTTCGATCCTTCTGTCATTCGATCCTTCTGTCCTCCAATCCTTCTGTCCTTCTGTCCTCCGATCCTTCTGTCCTCCAATCCTTCTGTCCTCCGATACTTCTGTCCTCCGATCCTTCTGTCCTCCAATCCTTCTGTCCTCCAATCTTTCTGTCATTCGATCCTTCTGTCCTTCTGTCCTCCGATCCTTCTGTCCTTCTGTCCTCCGATCCTTCTGTCCTCCAATCCTTCTGTCCTTCGATCCTTCTGTCCTTTTGTCATTCGATCCTTCTGTTCTCCGATCCTTCTGTCCTCCGATCCTTCTGTCCTCCAATCCTTCTGTCCTTCTGTCCTCCAATCCTTCTGTCCTCCGATCCTTCGGTCATTCGATCCTTCTGTCCTTCGATCCTTCTGTCCTCCGATCCTTCTGTCCTCCGATCCTTCTGTCCTCCAATCCTTCTGTCCTTCGATCCTTCTGTCCTCCAATCCTTCTGTCCTCCAATCCTTCGGTCATTCGATCCTTCTGTCCTCCAATCCTTCTGTCCTTCGATCCTTCTGTCCTCCGATCCTTCTGTCCTTCGATCCTTCTGTCCTCCAATCCTTCTGTCCTCCGATCCTTCGGTCATTCGATCCTTCTGTCCTTCGATCCTTCTGTCCTCCGATCCTTCTGTCCTCCGATCCTTCTGTCCTCCGATCCTTCTGTCCTCCAATCCTTCTGTCCTTCGATCCTTTAGTCCTCCAATCCTTCTGTCATTCGATCCTTCTGTCCTTCTGTCATTCGATCCTTCTGTCCTACTGTCCTCCGATCCTTCTGTCATTCGATCCTTCTGTCCTTCTGTCCTCCGATCCTTCTGTCCTCCGATCCTTCTGTCCTCCAAAGGATTGCTGTTTCTAGCTTGCTGTTTCGTAGAACGTCATTGACCTCAGATGGAACTGTGTTAAAATCAGATGGTTCTTGATGGTTTATGTTACTCCTCAAACTCCACCACGTCTGGAGCACCACAGGAACTCTGGACCCAAATCCATCCAAAATAAACAGACCCGGTTCTTCTGTCCGTCTGTCCTCCAATCCGTCTGTCATCACATTCTGTCATCCGATCCTTCTGTCCCCTGGTCCTTCTGTCCTCTGGTTCTTCTGTTCTTCTGTCCTCCAATCCGTCTGTCCTCCGGTCCTTCTGTCCTCCGATCCTTCTGTCCTCCAATCCTTCTGTCCTCCGGTCCTTCTGTCCTCCAATCCTTCGGTCATTCGATCCTTCTGTCCTTCGATCCTTTAGTCCTCCAATCCTTCTGTCATTCGATCCTTCTGTCTTCCGATCCTACTGTCCTCCGATCCTTCTGTCATTCGATCCTTCTGTCCTTCTGTCCTCCGATCCTTCTGTCCTCCGATCCTTCTGTCCTCCAATCCTTCTGTCCTCCAATCCTTCTGTCCTCCAAAGGATTGCTGTTTCTAGCTTGCTGTTTCGTAGAACGTCATTGACCTCAGATGGAACTGTGTTAAAATCAGATGGTTCTTGATGGTTTATGTTACTCCTCAAACTCCACCACGTCTGGAGCACCACAGGAACTCTGGACCCAAATCCATCCAAAATAAACAGACACGGTTCTTTTGTCCTTCTCAGTTTGGCAGTCTGGGACACTTTCTAAAAATGTCATTGGAGACCTTGTACAGCAGTGATTCTAACTTTTTGTTCTGCATTTCCCCCATCCAAAAAAAACTGGTCAAGTCTTGCGACCCTCCACTTTCCCGACCCAAAATTAACCACATTTGTTTAGAATAAATGCGTCTGCGTGTGACTGTGTATCACCCGTTTACCTGCCACGCCCGTTTTTACCCCCCGTCCCATTTACTTTTGTTCATTGTTTGAGGCAGGTTGATCCACTGAACTTCAGCTCAAACTGTCTGAGCAAAAGTATTGGGACACCCCCCAACTTAATGAACGATGTAGTTGGTGGGGATGTGAATACATTTGGTCATAGAGTTGTTGGAGTTGTTGTATTCAAACGCCACCAACTACATGACCAAAAGTATTGGGACACAGTCAACTACAAGACCAACGGTATTCTCACCACCACCGACTACATGACCAAAAATATTCAGACACCCACCAACTACATGACAAAAGTATTCACACCCCCACCAACTACATGACCAAAAGTATTCACACCCCCACCAACTACATGACCAAAAGTATTCACACCCCCACCAACTACATGACCAAAAGTATTCACACCCCCACCAACTACATGACCAAAAGTATTCACACCCCCACCAACTACATGACCAAAAGTATTCACACCCCCACCAACTACATGACCAAAAGTATTAACACCCCCACCAACTACATGACCAAAAGTATTCACACCCCCACCAACTACATGACCAAAAGTATTTGGACACCTAAAACAGAATGAAGAAAAGTATTTACACCCCAGCCAACCAAACCCAAAACCCCTCCTGACATTAACAAACATATTTGGACGCCACAAAAAGTACAACAAAGTATTTGGACTCCACCTACTACACGACAAAAGTATTTGGACGCCACAAATGGCAAAACCAAAAGTATTTGGACTCAAACGAATCTATGACCAAATGTATTTACACCCCCACCAACTACATGACCAAAAACATTCTGACGCCACCAACTACATAACCAGAAATATTAGGACACCACCATCTACTTAAACAAAAGTATTCACACCCCCACCAACTACATGACCAGAAATATTAGGACACCACCATCTGCTTAAACAAAAGTATTCACACCCCCCACCAACTACATGACCAGAAATATTAGGACACCACCATCTACTTAAACAAAAGTATTCACACCCCCACCAACTACATGACCAGAAATATTAGGACACCACCATCTGCTTAAACAAAAGTATTCACACCCCCACCAACTACATGACCAGAAATATTAGGACACCACCATCTACTTAAACAAAAGTATTCACACCCCCACCAACTACATGACCAGAAATATTAGGACACCACCATCTACTTAAACAAAAGTATTCACGCCCCACCAACTACATAACCAGAAATATTAGGACACCACCATCTACTTAAAAAAAAGTATTCACACCCCCACCAACTACATGACCAAAAGTATTCACACCCCCACCAACTATATGACCAAATGTATTTGGACGCCACAAATAGTACAACAAAAGTATTTGGACGCAACCAACTACTTAACCAAAAGTATTGGATGGACGAATGGATGGATGGACAGATTGACAAATGGACGAAAGAAAATTATTGAAATTATTATTCACCCCCCCCCATCCCCACTAACTTCATTAACAAAAGTATTTGGACGCCACAAACGGCATGACAAAAAGTAGTCAACCTCGCACGTACTTTACCACCGCTTAGCTGCTATCACCTCTCTAGTCGGTTCTGCTGTTTTAGCCATAAATGTTGCTAACAGGTTATAAAATATATATGTAGAAATATTGCTGTTCTAGTGGTGGAACCTCAGTCTCCTGCACCTCAGTACCCAGGTCTTCTCGTTTCACCATCAGTGGAAAACACTCCAAACTATTATAGCTGCATAAACCAGAGCATTCGTCAGGTGTCCACAAACTTCTGGTAATGTAGTGTGTGTGCATATATAGACTGTGCAGTGCGTGTCTCTGGTGTTGCTGGATCCTGACGCTGGTCGTTGTCCAAATCCACAAAGTTTAACACTGTGTTTCCTCTGATTGCCGGGCGGGTGGACGCTCTAATGCTCTAATTGTTTAATGGTTCATGACTGTGAATCAGTGGAAATTGGGAGCAGCCAGTGCGAATTATTCAATCAGCCGGTCAGCGAGGCCTCCTGATTACGAGACGGAGGGAAGCGAGATGACAAACGCAATCCTGTGTGTCAGCGCTGACGATTCCTTCCAGGTTTCCTTCCATTTGGCTTTGATTACCCCTCATAATCCGCTCAGGCTGAGCCGCGCCGCCACCGCCGGCCCCCGCCCAGTTACGCGGCCGTTCAGAGGTAAACTGCATGAGCAAAAGTATGTGGACGGATTTGGGACGAGAGCTTCGCTGTTCCGGCGTGACTGTGCCCACGAGAGCAAAGCAGGATCCATAATCTGGTCATGGGACTGTTTTGGTTTGGAGGATCACGTCTGAAACGAATTGGAATGTCGACTGCAAGCCAGACCTTCTTCACTTCCAACTTCACAAATGCTCCTTGGCCAGTGGACTGGGCACAAATACCAGCAGTACAATACCACACTCCAAGAAGAGTGGGAACTGAACCCATACAGACGTCTAGTTGTATAAACACAGTGACATAACTGTGACATGTACTTCTAAGGGCTTGTAGAGGCTTGTAAGGGCCTGCATGGCAGAGCTGAGATTTGAACCCACAACCTTGTAGTGTAGTAGACAAAGTGTTTTTTTACTACTAATCCTCGATTGTACCAATAAATCGCATCTCCTTAAGAGCTAGTGAGGGCTGTTGTATCCGGGCTTGGGACCTGCACTGAGAGTGCACCGATGAGTGCAAGTCCACCTCCCTGTGGCTATGCTGTTCGGCAAAAGTGTAGACGCCTGAACGGCCGATAGCACCACTGAGATTGTGACCCTGGATCTCGGATCTCCATAGAGGTGTAGACAGTCCAGGTCCTAGATCAGGGGTGTCCAAACTTTTCTAGTTGGGGTTCAGATGAAGTAAAAATCCACAACCACAAATCCACAATGTCGTGATTTCACTCACCGGTTTATAATCCTAACAGGAAGATCTTTATCCTTCTTTAAATTAAACATACCCACTTCCCTCTGAATCAGCTTTAATCAACATGAAAATAATGACGTATAAATATGGATCCACTTTTACTGATAAACACTTGGAAGCTGATTGAGAATCAGTATCAGCAGCTCCTGTCCAGATACATAAACCTGACCGACACCATTCAGTACAAATAATCAGAATGAGGTCAGTGTGATTTATCAGCTTTAAAGCTTCTTTGAAAAATGATGAGGCCGACCTAAAAAGTAGAACGCAATGACCCGTCGACTGAGATAGTAGATCTCAAGCCACAAAAGTGTGGGCACCCCTGGTCTAGGGGGTTGAAACCCAGCACAGCCAGATGACCCAGCAATGGACAAAGAGTGCCAGGACCCCCAGGATCAGACCTACACATCCCTGTTTTACAAAGACTAATCGAGCGCCTGAGTAAATCATTATATCTATAATCCAGACATGAAAATTGGGACCTGAATCTCAAACGGAGGTGGTCGTCGTCTTGCTGAAACAAGCAGGGGTCACAGAATATCTGACTCTTAAACCTTTAACCCTCCTGAGGCTGAAACCTGCACGTTCGAGGCTGCCATGCTAACAATGCCGCTCCTGCTGGACATGATGGGAATTTGTGCCTGTCCTCGCCTTCGCCGCCCTCGGCATCTCAACAGCATCTCAACAGGGGGTTGTTTGTGGTCCTAGACTCGACTTGGAAATATCCGGCGCCTCATGGACGGCTGACGTCATGGCCCGTGATTTTGCAGATCAGTGTCGCTTGACGTCGTTCACTTCGATGATCAGGAGAAGAAAGCGTCAGACCACACGACTACACAGGACGGTGACGCCGGTTCTGCGTGCAGCGCCGAGGGGAAGCGGAGGTTCAGAGACCGGTGCGACCAGAACTGGAGCCATATTTATTTTGGAGCTGTTGCAAGATAACACATCCGTCTCGGTTTCTGAAAATAAGACGACGACAAACGAAAAAGGAGACACGTCCTCCATCCTCCTGCTCACCAGGAGCACAGGAGAGACAAAAGGAAAATAAAGCGAGCATTTCCTTTTTCAATCCCGTCTATATTCAACTGTCATTAAAAACCACAAACCAGCTATTCAGTCAAGACGTTTTAAAGGGAGTTTTTCTTTTTATGAGATGTTATCATTTGCTAATACATGTACAACCCCAAATCAGAAAAAGTTGGGACAGGATGGAAAATGCAAATAAAATAAAAACACAGAGTTTCTTACATTGACTTTGACTTTTATTTGATGTCAGACAGGATGAACCTGAGATGTTTCATCTTTTATCTGCTCAACTTCATTTCATTTATTAATAAACATCCATTCCTGCATTTCAGACCTGCAACACATTCCAAAAAAAGTTGAGACGGGGGCAATTTAGGGCTAGTAATGAGGTGAAAAACTAAATAATGATGTGTTGACGTCAACAGGTGATTGTGATCATGGTTCGGTATAAAAGCAGCATCCAGGAAAGGCTGAGAGTCTCTGATGAGTAAAGATGATCAGAGGATCCAGTTTGTCCACAACTGTGTGAGAAAATGATTGAAATGTTTAAAAACAATGTTCCTCAAAGAAAGATCGGAAGGGATTTGCATGTTCTCCCTCTACAGTGCATAATATCATTAAACCATTCAGGGAATCGGGAGGAATTTCAATACGTAAAGGCCAAGGACACAAGCTTAATCTGAACGCTCGTGATCTTCCATCCCTCAGACGGCATCAAGAACCTCCACTCAACACTAGCTGATATAACCACATGGGTGAGGGATTAGTTTATCAAACCTTTATCAGCTCTACAATACAGAGTTACTGCACACATGATACTTAATACTTTACTGTGCAAAAAAGAAGCCTTATGTTCACCATGTCCAGAAGCGGCGTCCACTTCTCAGGGCTCAGAGGCATCTAGGATGGACCATCACACAGTGGAAACGTGTATTGTGGTCAGATCAATCAGCATTCCAGGTCTTTTTTGGCAAAAAATGGACGCCGTGTAAAAAAAAAAAAGAGGTAAAATAAAAGCTGAAACACTAAATCACTTGGTCTCCTCGGTGCCAAAACCTCTTTTAACACATTACAAAGTGGTAAATGCTTTACTGTCCCAACTTTATTTGGAATGTGTTGCAGGACTGAAATGCAGGAATGGATGTTTATTAATAAATGAAATGAAGTTGAGCAGATAAAAGATGAAATATCTCAGGATCATCCTGTCTGACATCAAATAAAAGTCAAAGTCAGTGTAAGAAACTCTGTGTTTGTTTATTATTATTTGCATTTTCCATCCTGTCCCAACTTTTTCTGATCTGGGGTTGTATATGCGACCTCATGTATGCGAACACCCGGTCATTAAATTTTTTTATAATTTTATTTCTGCATTTTCTCCCAATTTAGTCGTAGCCAGTTCCTCTTCCTCTGTTGGAGACCCTGATAGTGTATGAGGAGGGTATATTCTCCTGACACGCCCTCCCTGGACGCGTGAGGTCGGTCTCGCTCACGGAGAGTCACGTTCTGATCTCCAAGTTCTTCTACTTCTGTACAGGCACCTTGGGCTACTAACCAGGGTCCTTACACAGCCTGGTCGATTTTGTCTGCTGTACCGTCTGCACTGCCGATCGTGCTCGCTAGGGGGCGCCCAGACGACCGGTAGCAGAGCTGAGATTCAAACTCAGAGTCCAGAAGTGTTCTTAAGGTGAAAGAGTAGACCAGGCTTGTATTGGACAGGGACAGGGACACAGGGACAGTCCAGTCCAGCTGGGACAGGGAAACGTCTCTCCAGAACTGATGTTACGGTTGGAAGCTATTTTTAAGGTAATCACCAATTAAAATTAATAATTAGGAAGCTGTCCACACACTTTTGGCCAAACGGTTTGTTATTAAAACCCTGAAATAATAATACGCATTTATTATGAGACCAAACCCACGAACGTATAAACGATAAATGGATTTATATTGACTCTCACACAGAACTGGCGACGTTTATTCGCTCTAATCCGTCTGATTTACTGTTTTATTGAACCTATTTTGTAACTAATGTCCAATTAATTACGACTTGGCCCCGTTAGTTGGCCTGTGAGATCCGAAGATCATTTTTTAATCTCGCTGTTGTTCCTCCGCGTTTATCATCAGCGTAGCCAGAACTAGACGTGCGGGGAGGCGTCTTGGACGCGCCGCTTGCCTTTTCGTCCTGAATCCTGGAATATTTTGGCTCTGAAAAGCGTCCAGCGCGTCGGCACCGAGTCCAGACCGAACCTTCACCGAACTCCAGGGAACCGCGGCTCTCAGACATGACGGAATAACCGCGGCTCGGGGTTTTATTCACTAAATAAGTTCAGGTCATGATATAAAACACGATAAGATAGAGAGAGATCCTTTATTATATCAGAGGAGCTTTTTAAGAATTTTATTCACCCCTGATAAAAGGTCACGTCAGATATGATTATAAAGCTTTTATTTGATTATGAATGCTCTCTCAAAGCTACTTTACAGATTCAAAAAATAAATATAAAAACCTGAATAAGGAGCAGCTGAGGGTAACAGAGGTGAGGAGAATCTCTCTAAACATTATACAGAACTACAGAGATCCATCCTGCTCGAGCGGCCTAGAGGATATTTAAGTAAATATTTAGCCAGCATCAGATTATATAAACAGCTACTAGTTTCAGGACTAGGATTTGGCTTAGGTTTAGGGTTTGGTTTAAGGTTAGAGTTAGGGTTAAAGTTTGGGATTGGGTTAGGATTAGAGTTTGGGTTAAGATTAGGGATTGGGTTATAGTTAGATTGGGTTAGGTTTAGGATTGAGGATTGGGTTATGGTTAGAGTTTGGGTTAGGATTAGGGATTGGGTTATGGTTAGAGTTTGGGTTAGGATTAGGGATTGGGTTATGGTTAGAGTTTGGGTTAGGATTAGGGATTGGGTTATGGTTAGAGTTTGGGTTAGGATTGGGTTATGGTTAGTTTGGGTTTGGTTTAGGATTAGAGTTTGAGTTATGATTTGGATTAGGGATTGGGTTATGGTTAGAGTTTGGGTTAGGATTAGGGATTGGGTTATGGTTAGAGTTTGGGTTGGGATTAGGGATTGGGTTATGGTTAGAGTTTGGGTTAGAATTGGGTTATGGTTTGGGTTAGGATTAGGGATTGGGTTATGGTTAGAGTTTGGGTTAGGATTAGGGATTGGGTTATGGTTAGAGTTTGGGTTAGAATTGGGTTATGGTTTGGATTAGGGATTGGGTTATGGTTAGTTTGGGTTTGGTTTAGGATTAGAGTTTGGGTTATGATTTGGATTAGGGATTGGGTTATGGTTAGAGTTTGGGTTAGGATTAGGGATTGGGTTATGGTTAGAGTTTGGGTTAGGATTAGGGATTGGGTTATGGTTAGAGTTTGGGTTAGAATTGGGTTATGGTTTGGGTTAGGATTAGGGATTGGGTTATGGTTAGAGTTTGGGTTAGAATTGGGTTATGGTTTGGATTAGGGATTGGGTTATGGTTAGTTTGGGTTTGGTTTAGGATTAGAGTTTGGGTTATGATTTGGATTAGGGATTGGGTTATGGTTAGAGTTTGGGTTAAAATTGGGTTATGGTTTGGATTAGGGATTGGATTATGGTTAGTTTGGGTTTGGTTTAGGATTAGGGATTGGGTTATGGTTAGTTTGGGTTTGGTTTAGGATTAGGGATTGGGTTATGGTTAGTTTGGGTTTGGTTTAGGATTAGAGTTTGGGTTATGATTTGGATTAGGGATTGGGTTATGGTTGGAGTTTGGGTTATGGTTAGAGTTTGGGTTAGGATTAGGGATTGGGTTATGGTTAGAGTTTGGGTTAGGATTAGGGATTGGGTTATGGTTAGAGTTTGGGTTAGGATTAGGGATTGGGTTATGGTTAGAGTTTAGGTTAGGATTGGGTTATGGTTTGGATTAGGGATTGGGTTATGGTAAGAGTTTGGGTTAAGATTGGGTTATGGTTTGGATTAGGGATTGGGTTATGGTAAGAGTTTGGGTTAGGGTTGGGTTAGGATTAGGTTTGGGTTATGGTTTTGGGTTGGGTTTAGGGTTTGGGATTGGGTTATGGGTTTGGGTTAGGTTGGGTTATGGTTTGGTTTGGTTTGGGTTGGGTTTGGTGGGTTTGGTTAGGGTTTGGGTTAGGTAGGTTGGGTTTGGTAGGTTGGGTTAGGTAGGTTTTGGTTTGGTTAGGTTTGGGTTGGTTTGGGTTTGGTTTGGGTTTGGGTTTGGGTATGGTTGGGTGGTTGGGATTGGGTTGATGGGTTTGGTTAGGTTGGGATTGGGTTGGTTTGGTTAGGGTTGGGTTTGGGTTAGGGTTTGGGTTAGTGGTTTGGGTTTGGGTTTGGGTTTGGGTTAGGTTTGGGGTTGGGTTGGTTGGTTTGGGTTATGGTTTGGGTTTGGGGTTAGGGTTGGGTTATGGTTAGGGTTTGGGTTAGGTTGGGTTTGGTTGGGTTAGGGTTTGGGTGGGTTGGTTATGGGTTGGGTTTGGGTTTGGGTTAGGTTTGGGTGTGGGTTTGGTGTAGGGTTTGGGGTTTGGGTTAGGGTTTGGGTTAGGTTGGTGGGTAGGTTTGGGTTAGGGTGGTTGGGTTTGGGGTTAGGGGTTGGTTTGGTTTGGGTGGATTAGGGATTGGGTGGTTATGGTTGGTTGGGTTGGTTGGTGTTGGGTTTGGTTTGGGATTGGGTGTGGTTTGGGTGGTTGGTAGGTTTGGTTAGGGTTTGGGTTATGGTTGGGTTTGGGTGGATTGGGTTGGTGGGTTAGGGTTTGGGTGGTAGGGTTGGGTTTGGGTTTATGGTTAGAGTTTGGGTTAGGATTAGGGATTGGGTTATGGTAAGAGTTTGGGTTAGGATTGGGTTATGGTTTGGATTAGGGATTGGGTTATGGTAAGAGTTTGGGTTAGGGTTAGGTTTTGTTTGTAAATTCTCCTTTTTACTCTGGCATACACCCTTCTATCACAAATCACTCTTGCCACTCCACACCACCCAATCCACCCTCCGCACCCTTCATTACTCTGTACAATCTACCCAAATTGGAACATCAATCGTAAGAGGAACGCTCTCTTAGTTGGGCTGTTTGGGTTCAAATTCCCACAGACCTTGTAAAGGCCTCCTCAGAAGGACGTATTCTGTGTCAGCTGCACGGTTCAACAAGCTCAGCGGTTAAAGCTACCACATCAGATGGTTGTTGGTTCAACTTGCCACTGTTGGGCCCCTGAGGTCCCAGAATGCTTCAGGAGGTAAAATATCCGAGTCAGTGGGAGAATTTCGCTGCTCTCCTGTAAAAATGTTATTGCAGGACGGTTCGAGTTACCGCCATGCAGAAGATCAGGCTGGTTTAAAGCCGTGAAAAAATGCTGAACAGCGACCAAGGATACGACGCTGCTGGCAACCCGCGCTGTTTTACTGGAAGTGTGTGTGTGTGTGAGAGAGAGTGTGTGTGTGCGCATGTGTGTGTGTGTGTGTGTGTGTGTGCGTGTGTGGTGCGAGATGAACCCAGATTTGTGGTGCAACACGACTTGGTTGCTGCAGGTACGAACACGATTCAATGCAAGAGCATTTGATGTTCCGATTCGTCCTGGTAAGTTCTGGTTCCTCCACACCAAACCATGCTGGAGCAGGAGTGGGCCTTCCCTAAACTGTTGACACAATCCTGGGAGCATGTATGTATACCGGGGAGCGTAACTGTACCCGCCTGCATCACTGGAACTTCAGACCCACTTGTGTAGGTAGTCGAGGGTGAGGTTTTATCACTACACAGGGTTAGGGGCCTTGCTCAGGGGCCCAACAGTGGCAAGTCAGCGATGGTGGGGCTTGAACCAACTGCCTTCTGATTACAACTGAGCTTGTTGAACCGTGAGCAGTGCAGAGTTGCTTCATGCAGCTAAAACAGACTCAGTCCTTCTGAGGAGGCATTAACAAGGTCTTGGAATGTGTCTGTGGGAATTTCAGCCCAACCGAGAGAGCATCTGTTCCACGATTGACGTTCCAATTTGTCCAGCCACCGCAGTTCCTCCACACCAACCCCCGCTGGAGCAGGAATGGGCCTTCCCTAAACTGTTGACACAATCC
The DNA here is from genome assembly GCF_030014385.1 of Trichomycterus rosablanca. Taxonomy (NCBI): domain Eukaryota; kingdom Metazoa; phylum Chordata; class Actinopteri; order Siluriformes; family Trichomycteridae; genus Trichomycterus; species Trichomycterus rosablanca. Next base: position 39,234,861 of record NC_085997.1, read on the forward strand.
TGGGAGCAGGTAGGTATACCACCGAACATCCAGAAAAGATGTAAACACGGCACAAATTCCCATAGTACACACACTGTCTGAAACCCTAGCTCTCTCTTTACACAGACGCATTTCCCATCATCCTACACTCCAGAGAAGAGAAGAGGGCGTGTCTAAATTCTTAGATTCTTTAAAATGCTCACGCCCTTTAAATTCCCAGAAGCGATTGCTTCACCGCCCCGAATCCTCGCGGTAGGAGGACGCCCCCCCCCCCCCCTCGCCCCCGTAAGGATTTACCTCTCCTCCTCTCCCTAATTCTCTTTCTGTTTGTTGTTCATCCCGGCGCTTAACGTTTGATCTCTTTCCGAATCCGTAAAGTCTGTGGGCTCATTAGCATCATCGTTAGCATCATCGTTAGCATCATCGTTAGCATCGACGCCAAAGCCACTTCAAAGCAGGGCGGCATCCACGGATTGTCTTTGTGGTCTATAGATGAACCAGTAAATCCCTATACTATTTAATTTATTGGTATTTTCGGGTCAGATTAAGAGTCTGGCGTTTTAGGATGTCAACCAAGGATTACACTGTATAGCCAAAAGTATGTGGACACGCACAAGTTTCTGGCCACGCACAATCACCTGAATTAGCCTTATATATACAGAAGGGCCTAAAAAAGGTATGTGTATGTATATGTATATTCGTCTAGATATATACAGGGGTTGGACAAAATAACTGAAACACCTGTCATTTTAGTGTGGGAGGTTTCATGGCTAAATTGGACCAGTCTGGTGGCCAATCTTCATTAATTGCACATTGCACCAGTAAGAGCAGAGTGTGAAGGTTCAATTAGCAGGGTAAGAGCACAGTTTTGCTCAAAATATTGCAATGCACACAACATTATGGGTGACATACCAGAGTTCAAAAGAGGACAAATTGTTGGTGCACGTCTTGCTGGCGCATCTGTGACCAAGACAGCAAGTCTTTGTGATGTATCAAGAGCCACGGTATCCAGGGTAATGTCAGCATACCACCAAGAAGGACAAACCACATCCAACAGGATTAACTGTGGACGCAAGAGGAAGCTGTCTGAAAGGGATGTTCGGGTGCTAACCCGGATTGTATCCAAAAAACATAAAACCACGGCTGCCCAAATCACGGCAGAATTAAATGTGCACCTCAACTCTCCTGTTTCCACCAGAACTGTCCGTCGGGAGCTCCACAGGGTCGATATACACGGCCGGGCTGCTATAGCCAAACCTTTGGTCACTCGTGCCAATGCCAAACGTCGGTTTCAATGGTGCAAGGAGCGCAAATCTTGGGCTGTGGACAATGTGAAACATGTATTGTTCTCTGATGAGTCCACCTTTACTGTTTTCCCCACATCCGGGAGAGTTACGGTGTGGAGAAGCCCCAAAGAAGCGTACCACCCAGACTGTTGCATGCCCAGAGTGAAGCATGGGGGTGGATCAGTGATGGGTTGGGCTGCCATATCATGGCATTCCCTCGGCCCAATACTTGTGCTAGATGGGCGCGTCACTGCCAAGGACTACCGAACCATTCTGGAGGACCATGTGCATCCAATGGCGGTGCCGTGTATCAGGATGACAATGCACCAATACACACAGCAAGACTGGTGAAAGATTGGTTTGATGAACATGAAAGTGAAGTTGAACATCTCCCATGGCCTGCACAGTCACCAGATCTAAATATTATTGAGCCACTTTGGGGTGTTTTGGAGAAGCGAGTCAGGAAACGTTTTCCTCCACCAGCATCACGTAGTGACCTGGCCACTATCCTGCAAGAAGAATGGCTTAAAATCCCTCTGACCACTGTGCAGGACTTGTATATGTCATTTCCAAGACGAATTGACGCTGTATTGGCCGCAAAAGGAGGCCCTACACCATACTAATAAATTATTGTGGTCTAAAACCAGGTGTTTCAGTTATTTTGTCCAACCCCTGTATATTGGGGCAAGCTGAAGCCTAGTGGTTAAGGTACTAGACTATTAATCAGATGGTTGCTGGTTCAAGCCCCACCACTGCCAGGTTGCTGCCGTTGGGCCCTTGAGCAAGGCCCTTAACGCTCAACTGCTCAGACTGTATCTGTAACTGTACTGTAAGTCACTTTGGATAAAAGCGTCTCTTAAATGTATATATATTAGCTATGAATCTAAATTATATAACCCAATAAACACACACACAGAAGGGCCAACATATATATATCATACACTACAGTGCCAAAAGTATTCGCTCGTCTGCCTTCACACACACACATATGAACTTGAGTGACTCCCATTCTTAATCCATAAGGTTTAATATGATGTCACCACCCTTTGCAGCTATAACAGCTTTAACTCCTCTGGGAAGGCTTTCCACAAGGTTTAGGAGTGTGTTTATGGGAATTTTTGACCATTCTTTCAGAAGCGCATCTGTGAGGTCAGACACTGATGTGGGACGAGAAGGCCTGGCTCACAGTCTCCGCTCTAATTCATCCCAAAGGTGTTCTATCAGGTTGAGGTCAGGACTCTGTGCAGGACAGTTAAACTGGCTCCTCCACGTCTTTATGGAGCTTGTGCTTTGTGCACTGGTGCGCAGTCATGTTGGAACAGGAAGGGGCCATCCCCAAACTGTTCCCACAAAGTTGGGGGCATGAAATTGTCCAGAATCTCTTGGTGTGCTGAAGCATTAAGAGTTCCTTCCACTGGAACTAAGGGGCCGAGCCCGACTCCTGAAGAACACCCCCACACCATAATCCCCCTCCACCACACTCTACACTCGGCACAATACAATCAGACAGGTACCGTTCTCCTGGCAACCGAGACTCGTCCATCGGATCGCCAGACGGAGAAGCGTGATTCGTCACTCCAGAGAACATGTCTGCACTGCCCTAGAGTCCAGTGGCGGTGTGCTTTACACCACTGCGCTCGGTGATGTAAGGCTTGGATGCAGCTGCTCGGCCATGGAAACCCGTTACATGAAGCTCTACACAATGTTCCTGAGCTCATCTGAATATACTGTATGTATATATATATACACACACATATATATATAAATATATATATATATTTACGTCATCCTATGCGCGCTCCCGAGAAGGAGGCTGTTTGAAACCTTAGACGCCTTAATAAGCTGTAGTTCGGTATCTTAACATTTCAAGAACGAGTGAGCATCGGAAGTGTCCTCGGCTTAAAACATGGCTGACGGTGCGGAGAAACGGAATTATTTTCAAACGTAAATAAATGATTATTGATGATTATTGAACTTGTATAAACTTGCACGTGTTTTTATTTGCAAAATCGAGCTTGTGAGTTGACATGCTTGCGCACTGTGCTATCCCATCCCATTGGTTTGAATGGCAAAATGCTAACTGTTAGCTTAGTATAAGACAGCCCCGATATTAATATCGATGATGGACGATCATGAACATTTCGCTACCTTGCTTTAAATGTAGGCATAATTCAAACAACACTTCAATGAGAAAAAAGATTTATTTTTAAAGGAAACTACAGGAAAGAGACAGACTGGTTGCATTGCATTAAGTTTCATAAAATTCCTCTCTTGTGCAGAGATGTGTTTGTGCCTGTGTTTGTTTCTGCTTTAAAACATACACGCCATGAACCAATCAGATTTAACATCATTAAACGAGTTTTTTCTCAATTATTTGTCATAATACAACTAGCGCTCTATCTGTGTGTGTGTGTGTGTGTGTGTGTGTGTGTGTCGCTCCCCGTGATAACTGCGCACTTCTAATCGGCTGTATTTCACTCGCTCCGCTTCGCATCAGTAGACGGAATTAATCAGTCATTATAAAATAAAAATATATGTAGAGAGCTCCCTAGCTTTTCGAACACACCCTATATAACAGCTCCCAGAGGCGCGACTCGGGTTCCTTTAGTTCATTTCAAAGAGCCGTTCAATAGAATCGGATCGTTCGCGAACGACCCATCACTAACAGACAGACACGCCCCCTACGCGCCTGCGCGGTAATACCGTATACCGCGGTATTTTTTGAAGACGGTATGGCGGTATGAAAATCGGCAATATCGCCCAACCCTAACACACACATGTATTTTCTTTGTTATATGGTCATAATATACGGCTAACTCAGATTTCAGATTCATATCTAATTCATATTTACATATACACGCTATATAGCCAAAAGTATTTGGACGGCTGACTGTGAGCTTGTCGGACGCCCCATTTCAAAAACAAATGCTATTAAAACAGAGCGCCCTCTGTGTGATCCTTTCAGCTAAAACGCCTTATTTTGAGAAGCTTCTCACAAGTATGGGAATTTGTGCCTGAGCCTCTGATGCACTGCTGAGCCAACTGGTTATGGAGACGCGACTCGATGGGTGTTCACGAGCAGCCGTGAATAACAAACCAGTGGAGGAGCAAACTACCAACCGGCTACAGAATGCTGGCATATCCAATGCCCCGTTCGTATTTCACCTCTAGTGCTGCAGACCGCCACGCCTGACCGAGGAGAGACGTGAAAAACACACTGTATCCACAACATGTACAGTACCAACCGCTTCTTTTTACCACGCACCGATCTCCATTATCCCCCGTCTATGTGCAGCGCCATCAATCAGCCAGCAGAGGGCGAAGAAAATAAGTAATCATAGTTCAAACCCTACCAGAATCAGAATCAGAATCAGCTTTATTCGCCAAGTATGTTTACACACACAAGGAATTTGTTTCCGGCTGTTGTTAGCTCTCTGCAATTTACAACAATACAATATACAGACAAGACTATGTAGACTCTCTACAATTTACAAACAATACAATATACATACAAGACTATGTAGACAATGTACAAATTTACATGTTCAGCAGAATTTGCATATGTACAGAAAATATAAAAATAGTGTAAGATAAATAGTTGAGTAAGGTAAGGTGCAGTTACAGTATTATACAGCATGTATAAAGTGCAGTGTGGCATGTAAACAACAGTAAACAGTAGTTCAGTTTTTGTTATTAATGAGTTTGATGGCATTTGGAAAGAAACTGTTAGAGTGTCTGTTTGATTTTGTGTTCAGGGCTCTGTAGCGCCTGCCAGAGGGTAGGAGGTTAAAGAGTTCGTGTACAGGGTGTGCAGAGTCTGTGATAATTTTTTCTGACCGGTTTCTTGTCCTTGTTGTGTATAAGTCCTGGAGGGTGGGCAAAGGAGCACCGATGATTTTTGCTGCTCTATCCACCACTCTTTGCAATCTGCATCTGTCCTGTTTTGTGGCTGAACTGAACCACACTGTGATGGATGTGCACAGGACAGATTCAATGACTGCGGTGTAGAACTGTTTCAACAGCTCCTGTGGCAGACCGTGTTTCCTCAGTTGACGCAGAAAGTACATCCTTAGCTGGGCCTTTTTGAGGATGGAGTTGGTGTTGGCCTCCCACTTGAGGTCATTGGAAATAGTAGTTCCCAAGAACCTGAAGGTCTCCACGGTAGACACAGTGCTGTTGAATATGGTGATGGGGAGCAGTGTCGAAGGTTTCCTTTTAAAATCCACTGTTATCTCTACAGTCTTTAGTGTGTTCAGCTCTAGGTTGTTCTGACTGCACCAGAGCACCAGCCGATCAATCTCCTGCCGATATGCAGACTCATCTCCATCCTGGATTAGTCCAATGATCGTAGTGTCGTCTGCAAACTTTAGAAGTTTCACTGTTGGGTCTGTAGAGGTACAGTCATACCACTGCCAGGTTGGACCCTCAATCCTTACTGTATACTGTAAGTCTCTCTGGATAAATGGCCTCTGCTTAATGCCGATAATGTAAACGTGAGTGTTGAGAGTGATGATGGATCGACTGCTCAGTCCTGGTTGGATCACTAACGTATAATTACACAGTTGCTGAGCATAAATATCGTGATTAATGATCGTTTTAGCAGAGAAAATTACAGGTACCGCCGATTTTAAGATAATAACAAAAAAGCGGCGTGGTTAGAGGACGTTAAAATGGCAAGAAAAATCCTGCAGCACCGATGTGCTTCATTAATTTGATATAAACGTACAGACGTAAACATAAAGATCCTGAGATAGCACCTACATACCAGCCGTGGACGTTAAAGTCGAGTAAAAATGGACCAGCCTGACTCAGTAAGTGTATATTTCAGCTCTCGAGGGCACGGCGGGAGCCGCTGGAGGCCGTTTTAGTGAGGAATGCTCGGAATGTACCTCAGCGCTCAAGAACAACACACAACTGGTTTGCTATTTTTCTGACTAAGCACAGTCTGGGTTACTGGGTTTATGAGCAGACGCTGCTCAACGCTGATCATCAGGGCTGCAGACAACACGGTTACAGTCAGAATAAAGACAGGACGAGGAACAGAACCTCAGAGACGAGAGCAAGAACAATCAAGATCAAAGCAAGGCCTGAATCTGTACCAGGAAGACCAAGACAAGATCTAGATCCGTACCAACATGACCAACCAAGACAAGACCTGGATCCATAGCAACAAGACCAAGACAAGACCTGGATCCATAGCAACAAGACCAAGACAAGACCTGGATCCGTACCAACAAAAGCAAGACAAGACCTGGATCCGTACCAACAAGACCACCAACCAAAGCAAGATCTAAATCCAGGTCTTGTTGGTATGGATTAAGGTCTTGTCTTAGTTGGTCTTGTTGGTACGGATCCAGGTCTTGCCTTGGTTGGTAAATCTGTACCAACAAGACCAAGGCACCTGGATCTGAACCAACAAGACCAAGACAAGGCAAGATCTGGATCCATACCAACAAGAGCAAGACAAGACCCAGATCCGTACCAACAAGACCAACCAAAGCAAGACCTGGATCCGTACCAACAAGAGCAAGACAAGACCTGGATCCATACCAACAAGACCAACTAAGACAAGACCTGGATCCGTACCAACAAAACCAGAGCAAGACCTGGATCCGTACCCACAAGACCAAGGCACCTGGATCCGTACCAACAAGACCAAAGGAAGATCTGAATCCGTACCAACAAGACCAACTAAGACAAGACCTGGATCTGTACCAACAAGACCAAAGGAAGATCTGAATCCGTACCAACAAGACCGACTAAGACAAGACCTTGATCCGTACCAACAAGAGCAAGACAAGACCTGGATCTGTACCAACAAGACCAAGACAAAACCTGGATCCGTACCAACAAGACCAAGACAAGACCTGGATCCATACCAACAAGAGCAAGACAAGACCTGGATCCGTACCAACAAGACCAAGACAAGACCTGGATCCGTACCAACAAGACCAGAGCAAGACCTGGATCTGTACCAACAAGACCAAGACAAGACCTGGATCCGTACCAACAAGACCAGAGCAAGACCTGAATCCATACCAACAAGACCAACCAAGGCAAGACCTGGATCTGAACCAACAAGAGCAAGGAACCTGAACTCATACCAATCAATACCAACAAGGCCACAGTTGGTCATCTGGCCAAAATGATTTGACATCTACCGAAGTAACTCAAGTCTTAATGCTGATCAGATCTTCTGCATTCAACATATCAGCCCAACATCTAATAGATCCCTCACTCTCACATGTACCATGTGTGGGGGTGGTTCTAATGTTTTGGCTGATCGTTGTACATCATAGTGCATCATGAGTGGCTGTAACTGAATCTTCTGCTAATAAAAATGAGTGGTGAAAGAACCTCAGATGGAGGATCTGTCTGCTCTACCACATGCTCTACCACAAAAAAGAAAACAGAAATAAAAACTGGAGTTTGCCCATCATGACCACAGAGAAATTACAAACCCATAACAAACACGACCACAGTGGCAGAGCGAAGAACACGGAGTAAAGAAACGCACCCACATGTGGAGCAGAAATGATGATCTGTAACATCTCTGCTGTCCAACTCCAAGCGGTTGCTGGAAAGAAAGAAATAATTAGTAACAGTCGGGAGGGAACGCTGTGGCAGGAGCAGTGGAATATTCTCCAGGGTGAGACGGAAAGGAGAAGAGAGACGGACGATCGGAAGGACGGAGCAAAATGAGGTCTGGAGGTTTGTTCAGGTCCCAGTCTGAGCTCTCGTAAACTGCTTCGAAAGAATAGAATAGAACGCCTTTAAGGGCTAAGGGTTAAGGGCCTCGCTCAAGGGTCCAACAGTGGCTGCCAGGCAGAGCTGGGATTCGAACTCTCAACCTTTCAATTGATAGCCAAAGCTCTACCCACTGGGCAACCACCGTCCCAAAGATTGCTGGGCAGAGGGTTTAACATGGTCCATCCATTCATCTGTTTGTTGACTGTTTATGAACTTGTTGGATGTCCGGTTCCAAAAACCATGTAAACATATACACCGAGCAGGCATAACATTATAACCACTGACAGGTGAAGTGAATAACACTGATTATCTCTTCATCTCTTCATCACGGCACCTGTTAGTGGGGGCGAGCATGAGGATCTGAGCGAGTTTGACGAGGGCCAGATCTCCAAAACTGCAGCCCTTGTGGGGTGTGTCCCGGTCTGCAGTGGTCAGTATCTATCAAAAGTGCTCCAAGGATGGAACAGTGGTAAACCGGCGACAGGGTCATGGGCGGCCAAGGCTCACTGATGCAAGTGTGGTCCGATCCAACAGACGAGCTCCTGCAGCTCAAACTGCTGAAGAAGTTCATGCTGGTTCTGATAGAAAGGTGTCAGAATACACAGAGCAGCACAGTTTGTTGTGTATGAGGCTGCATAGACCAGTCAGGGTGACCATGCTGACCTCTGTCCACCACCGAAAGCACCAACAGTGGGCACGTGAGTATCGGAACTGGACCAGAAGGTGGCCTGGTCTGATGAATCACGGCCGGGTGCGTGTGTGGCGCTTACCTGGGGAACACACAGCACCAGGATGCACTATGGGAAGAAGGCGAGCCGGTGGAGGCGGTGTGATGCTTTGGGCGACGTTCTGCTGGGAAACCTCGGGTCCTGCCATCCATGTGGATGTTACTTTGACACGTAGCTCCTACCTAAGCATCATTGCAGACCATGTTCACCCTCTCATGGAGACGCTATTCCCTGATGGCTGTTTGAGGAGCACAACCACCAGATCTCAATTTAATCGAGCATCTGTGGGACGTGCTGGACAAACGAGTCCGATCCATGGAGGCCCCACCTCACAACTTACAGGAGTTAAAGGATCTGCTGCTGAACGTCTTGGTGCCAGATACCACAGCACACCTTCAGGGGTCTAGTGGAGTCCAAGGCTCGATGGGTCAGGGCTGGTTTGGCAGCAAAAGATATGCCTATAAGATATGCTATGCCTGGTCGCTGTATATATTTATCTCAAACACGATATCTCAAACAAACGCTGTGATTCCTTCGGCCCGTCGCTATAATAGATCATCTGTTCCGAATTTATGTGTGATTTTTGATTTTCTGATCTGTCTGCACCGCCGATCGTGCCCGCTAGGGGGCGCCCAGCCGACCGGTAGCAGAGCCGAGATTCGCTCATATTTGTGTGTCGGCAACGTTCGTGCGGCCTCCTGTCGTCGGAAATGGGTTCTTTATGTGCGACTGAGTTCCAGGGCTCGGATGTGACACTGTCCACAGTCGAGCAAGCTTCATAATCCCATGGGACGAGAGGTTGGTGCACGAGAAGAAAGCCCTTACGCTAAAGCTCGACTGAAACTTGGATGGAGAAAGCTCACTAAGCCTGTAGCGCTGTAAAGCCTGCTGGACTGCGAGCAGCGACTCCAATCATCATCCAGATATACAGATAAAACACACACAGCCAAAAGTAAACGGACACCTAACCATGACCTCGATGGACGTCCTGCTCCTAAACCAGCGGCTTTATTATGATGGATGATCTTGGACAAAGAGGCCTGACTCGACATTCCAATGCGTCCCAAACGTGCTCAGCAGGGTTGAATTCGGCCGTCGTGCACAAACGCCGAACCACAAACGCCGAACCACAAACGCCGAACCACAAAGGCTGAAAGAATTCGTTTCATTTTACTGAATTGATTTCATGCAGCTGTCGACAGAAAGCTGAACTCTGTGATTAAAATGGGTGTCCACATACTTTTTGACACACATTTTGTTTTATTTACAGACTGACTGCTTTGCTCGTTCCCCAGCGAGAACACAGCAGTCCCGCTAGCGTGCTGACCGAAACGATGGGACCGGAACGTCTCGCGAGTGAAGCTTCCACACGCTGATTGCAGCGAACACAAATCAGCCCTGATTTGATCCAAATGCCAAAAGCGAACCCAACAGGCAATGCATTATGGGTGAAGAAAGGAGTGTTTTGACATGTGAGCTGTTGTGCAAGACGGCAAAACCACCACTAGAATAAGCATGATGCAGTAAATGACCAAAAGTATGTGGACACACGACTTATTTCTGTATTTTCTCCCTTTTTTCTCCTGGTTGAGTCGTAGCCAGTTCCTCTTCCTCTGCTGGAGACCCCGATGGTGTACGAGGAGGGTATATTCTCCTGACACGCCCTCCCTCTGACGCGACCCCTTCTTATTCGTCCGTACTTCGGTGGATCGGTGCGTGAGGTGGGCAGATGTAACATAGTGGTTAAGGTACAGGACTAGTAACCAGAAGGTTGCCAGTTCAAGCCCCACCACTGCCAGGTTGCAACTGTTGGGCCCTTGAGCAAGGCCCTTAACCATTAATTGCTCAGATTGTATACTGTAAGTCGCTTTGGATAAAAGCGTCCGCTAAATGCCGTAAATATAAATGTAGGTCGGTCTCGCGCAAGGAGAGTCACGCGCAATTCTCCACGTTCCTCCACTTCTGTACAGGCGCCTCTAAGACCCCGCCCACCTTTATATTTTTAGTCCCGTCTTTTCCCACCCAGCAGACTAGCAACCGACTTTGTCTGCTGCACCGTCTGCACTGCCGATCGTGCCCTATAGGGGGCGCCCAGCCGACCGGTAGCAGAGCTGAGATTAGAACTCGGAGAGTGTGCTAGCGGAATATCCCGCTGCCCTTTTTGACTAACGTGGAACAGGTTCTAATGCAGTTTTTGGAACCTATTGGCGCGTTCCCGGCTGGAACCAAAGAGCAGCAGGTTTTCGGGACGAACCGTGATGACGTCCATGGGCGTGTCAGGCTATAGAACAAAAACAACGTCCTCTTATCACCGATAATTGATCTGTTTCTAATTTTTGGGCAGATTTAACGACCCGCCAGCTTGTTGCTACAGTTTACGTCCGTTCAGAGCTTCTTAGAACCTTGGTGCTATTGGTTCTAAAATCCTTAGTTACCCTCAGTTAATGACGCATCGCTGCGAACGCGAGCAGCACCAAGGTTCTAAAATGAATCCGTTACATTTAGACGAGACGATATCTCAAACAAGCGCTGTGATCCTCTCGGCCCGTCGCTATAATAGATCATATGTTCAGAATCTATGGGTGATTTTTGAATTTCTGATCTGTCTGCACCGCCGATCGTGCCCGCTAGGGGGCACCCAGCCGACCGGTAGCAGAGCTGAGATTTGAGCTTGTGTACCTGGGTGCCCACACTCAAAATTTTTGCGTCATCAAGATTCGTGTGGCCTCCTGTCGTCGGAAATCGCAGCTCTTATTGAAAATGGGAAAATGAGTTCCAGTGCTCAGATGTGACACTGTCCACAGTCGAGCAAGCTTCATAATCCCATGGGCTGAGAGGCTGGCGCACAAGAGGAAAGCCTCGTCCTGTAAAGCTCCTCTGAAACCTGTTGCTGATCACATGAACGGAAAAAGCAGGAGCACCAGCGCTGAGATTCTGAACTCCTCTGTGATGCCACTGGTCGGCTGGGTGCCATCTAGTGGGCATAATCGACAGTGCCTGCAGAGAGGGATGACCGGACTATGTGGGCGGGGTCTTCAAACGCTGTGTAAGGACCCCGATTGGCAGATAGAGGCGCCTGTGCAGAATGCATGGGTGGAAAAGGGTTCCGTTAAGGGCTGCACGTGGGTCGGAGGAGGCGTGAGCAGCAATATACCCACCTCAACTACAATCAGGGATCCACCAGCAGCAGAAGACAGATTGACTACGATAAACTGGGAGAAAAATGCATAAAAAATATATATTAAAAAAGACCAAGGCGACGACAGCAGTGCGAGTGCTTGAGCGGCCTGCCTGCAGCCCAGATCTGCCTCCTGTCATGAAGAAGAGAATCAGACGACGGCGAGCACGGAGCGTTGAGCAGCTGAAGTCTCGTATCGAGCAAGAAAACTGCAACCATTAGTGTCCTCAGTTCCCCACGTATTAAAAAGTGGAATGAACAGGAACGCTGATGGAACGCTGGGGGGAACACGCCCCCTTACGCCTCCGTATGCCCCCGTCCTGACTTTTTTGGAGCGTCGGAAAAAGGCATTCATGTAGTCGGACACTGAAGTTCCGATTAAACCCTGCGCTCAGGAACACTCACATTCTGGAACAGGTGAAGAACTTCCCAAATTTTTCCGCCAAAGGTGGAAGTCTTCTTCGTGCACGTGACCTTTTGCCCTGGGTTGAATCCTGACAGTGATTGATTTGTTATTATGGAACCGTGTTATTATTTTATCAGCGTCGGCTCTTCGCATCAATTAAAGAAACACAAACACACGCTTTTATTTTCTGCTTCCATCTGGATCCAGCCGAGGAGACACGCTTCATTCAGCAGTGATTCATCACCGGTCCTGCTTACCGAAGAGTCGTTTTTCTCGGCGTCTTATTCTGGCTCGACTCGAGGAACGCACACTTTATTTTTTCCCTCGTTGGCCACATCAGTCCGGGTCTAAGTGCGCTTTGTTCTGCACAAAATCAGAAACTTGGAATGTCGTGACCACGCTGCGTAAACTTTTCTGTCGCAATTATGAGCGATTAAAAAAAAAACCCTAAAGGAGCCGCTAAATCCCGGCGGAGCCCGGTTCGGCTCTTGATCGTCGATCATCGGTTTGGAACGGGAACGGGCGCTCGGTCACAGCTCGTAAAAAAACACAGCCTCGTTCGTTTAGTTTGCTCCTAATTTGCGGTGGGGCGTCCCTGACCCCGAAGTGCTAGCTGCTCCAGAAAGAAAACAAAAATCGCCGATTCTGGACTTATTTGAAAGGGTTTCGTAACGTTCTGGCAATTCGGGTCCTGGAAAAGCGGCACTTGGTGGACGATTTATAAGGAACACCATGCCAGCGCTGCTTTAGGTCTTGAGTCACAAAGTGTTAAATGCATAACTCTGGGATTTTGGTCCATGTTGACGTGAGTATTAGGGCTGCTGTGATTGGTCGACCTAGTGGATGCATGGTTTTTAAAACTACGTTTATAAACGATCCTTTTTCATTTCTACATCGTCTCCGTTCATATAAGCGTTCATATGATTCCCTCAGCACTACCTGCCGTGTGCAGGACCTCAGTCGTATCTGCTCCGGTCACTGGTTGGCGGCATTAAGCTCCGTCTTAAAAAACACCGTCTGCAGCCGTCAGAGGACGATTGTAGAGCTTTCAAATAAAAGATCAAAGTTCTCCACGACCCAAATCATCCAAAGTTAAAACTGGTACAGAACTAAAAGCTGGTTTGTTCACTGTGTAAAGCTTTGATGGTACCACAGCAGCACCGGCGCCGTGCTGCACGTCTATATTGTTTCATTACGCTTCTTAATCGTGGAGATCTTGGAATAGCGTATCTCTTAGCGGGTTCAGTCAGACCGCCGCGCACTTTACTGCGTCGGGCTCGAAGCACAAAAAGCTTCTCGTGTGAATGCGCCGGTAACAGCGTAACACTCACCACCGTGTTTACATGGTTTAGAATGTGCAGTAAGTGTTGAGTGAATGTGGAGGTTAGGATCGGGGATCGTTCTGTCGTTACCGTACGCTGGACTTAATGAGACGCGGCTACATCTAACTATTTTATCTCTGCTATAAGGTGAAGCACGTTGCTGTGTGTACAGAACAGCATGAACACGTGCTGCACTCTGTTTAATATGGAGCACCTGAGAATGTGATCATATGAACATAAACCCTGTTTACATTTAGTTCTGGGTTAGATTATTATCACCTACAGTTTAGTGCTCAAATAACAGAAGCTTCAGTGAGATTCTGAATTAAGTTAGGAGGAAAATTAATCGTTTAGATTAATCGACTAATCTACTAACTACAAGGTGGACCGACTAGGTAGGCGTGTCTGCACAACACACACTAACACACCACCACCATGTCAGTGTCACTGCAGTGCTGAGAATCATCCACCACCTAAATAATACCTGCTCTGTGGGGGTCCTGTGGGGGTCCTGACCATTGAAGAACAGCATGAAAGGAGCTAACAAAGTATGTAGAGAAACAGATGTACTACAGTCAGTAATTGTAGAACTGTATATAGAAGTGCTTCTATATGGTAAGTGGAGCTGATAAAATAAACAGTGATTTTGGTGAGTCCTGGACTTTAATATGCACTCATTCATGAAGAACTAAAATAAATAAATAAATAAGTGGAACATAGTGCGTCCTCACCGGGGGCATTAAGGGAGCGATTTCCACTAATCAGCTTTAAACATAACTCACTGACGTCAGCCGCTAATGGTCTTATTAGCGTTAACTGTGTGGCGTTAAAGCCAAAGCCGTACAGAGAAAACAGCCGGGAGCGTAGCGGCCGCGCCGAGCTGAAACGACGGAAAGAGGCTGAGCGCGTTCCAGGAGAAGTCGTGTTTCAGACGCCGGTGTTTCAGCCTCCTTATTAACCCTGTTCTGCTCGCTCTTCTGTTCCCTGTTTAAACCCCGTCCTAATATTTCTGACCCTTACCTGTATAAAGACATGGGTGTTTCAGCCACGCCCGTTTCCAACAGGTGTAATAAATCAATTATAGATAATTAATTAACAATAGGCTTTTAAATCTGGGGAGGGTGATCATGATGATATTTGATGCAGGGCAGAACTGGACTAGTAATTAGAAGGTTGCCAGTTCAAGCCCCATCATACCAAGTTGCCCCTGTTGGGCCCCTAAACGAGGCCCTTAACCCAATAGCTCAAACTGTATTCAGTCATAATTGTAAGTCGTTTCGGAGTGAGTGTAAATGTGGCCGACACTCTCACCTCATCATCTTTGGGATGAATTGGAATGCTGACTGTTGGCTGACCTGTGGAATGATTCAGCAATGGATGTTTGGTAATTGTCTCAGAAATACAAAGGGATGTGGGGATGTGGTCAAATCCCCAACTGTACCTCGAATATAGGCCACCTGTAATAAAATAGGGTCTCAGAAATACAGTGGTTAGGAGATGGGGTCAAATCCCATTCTGTAACTCAAACACAGTCCACCCATGAGAATACAGGGTCTGAAATATATAAACATATTAGGGTATGGGGTCAAATCCCCCATCATGACACAAAAACAGACTACATGTAAGAATACAGGGTCTCAGAAATACAAAGGTATTAAGGACATGGGGTCAAATCCTCCATCATAACACAAATACAGGTTATCTATGATAATACAACGTCTTATACTAAAATATTTTGGGCATGGGGTCAAATCCCCACATCATGACACAAATACAGGCTACCTGTAAGAATACTCAAATATGTAAGAGTCTCAAATATGAAAGTCATTTGGAAATGGGTTCAAATCCCCTATTCTAACACAAACACATGCTACCAGTGAGAAAGAAGGGTCTCAGAAATAAGGGGGAATTTGGGGATGGGTTCAAATCCCCCAATTGTAACTCTAATTCAGGCTTAGAATCTTTGGTCATCAGTGACATGTTGATGTGCAGTGTATTCATTATTTAAATAATACATTTTTTAATCAATCCTTTCATTATAATTCAACTATTAATTTGTATTCTTTAATTTAAATGATTATATTCATGTTTTTCTGCCCCTTTTTTAGTTGTTGTTGAGTGGAGGATGGCGGCGGTCAGCGCACCTCTGCTGAACCCGTGATTTGAATCGGTCAGGGAGCGT
Organism: Trichomycterus rosablanca; assembly: GCF_030014385.1. Classification (NCBI taxonomy): domain Eukaryota; kingdom Metazoa; phylum Chordata; class Actinopteri; order Siluriformes; family Trichomycteridae; genus Trichomycterus; species Trichomycterus rosablanca. Next base: position 39,250,692 of record NC_085997.1, read on the forward strand.
GGACGGACCTGGATCAGGATCATCCACTCGGCGCTAGCTTCAGTCGTTTGGAAAGTCTCTGATTAGCGTTTGTGAACGGTTTCTGGCGGGTTGGATGCAGGAGCTTCAGGTGCTCGCGCGGTGATGAGGTGATTAGCTGCGGTCTCGCGGGCGGACTTTCCGAAGCCTCGGGTTCCTGTAACGAGACGGCAGACGCTTTAATTAGAATCACCTTACGGTGGACGCGGCGTACGGGAACCGCCTGGCACGGTCGGCGTCTAGACCGCGGCACGAATAGCAGCGGACCGCTAGAGCTGGGTTTGGTACGTTTCTCCCAAATCCCAAAATCACAGGTCCTCATATAGAGTTCCCCTCATTCTTTTGGGAAGGCTTTGCAGAAGATTTTGGAGTGTCTCTGTGGGACTTTGTGCCCGTGTAGTCAAAGTCAGGCTCTGTTGCTGGATGAGAAGGCCTGGGTCACAGCTGATGTTCCAGTTCATCCCAAAGCTGTTCAGTTGGGTTGAGATCAGTTGGGGTTGGGAGGACTCCCTGTTTTACTGGGGGTATGAACACACGGCGACACAAGGGATACATTTGCCCCCACATTGCCCCCCAAAAATCACAATATATACACACACCCTTCTCCAAATATTTAGCCCCCCCCCCACAGTTCCACAATTACTGACTGTAGTCCATCTGTTTCTCTGCATGCTTTGTTACCTCCTTTCACCCTGTTCTTCAGTGGTCAGGACCCCCACAGGACCCCCACAGAGCAGGTATTATTTAGGTGGTGGATGATTCTCAGCACTGCAGTGACACTGACATGGTGGTGGTGTGTTAGTGTGTGTCGTGCTGGTATGAGTGGATCAGACACAGCAGCGCTGCTGGAGTTTTTAAATATCGTGTCCACTCACTGTCCACTCTATTAGACACTCCTACCTAGTCGGTCCACCTTGTAGATGTAAAGTCAGAGACGATCGCTCATCTATTGCTGCTGTTTGAGTCGGTCATCTTCTAGACCTTCATCAGTGGTCACAGGACGCTGCCCACGGGGCGCTGTTGGCTGGATGTTTTTGGTCGGTGGACGATTCTCGGTCCAGCAGTGACAGTGAGGTGTTTAAAAACTCCAGCAGCGCTGCTGTGTCTGATCCACTCATACCAGCACAACACACACTAACACACCAGCACCATGTCAGTGTCACTGCAGTGCTGAGAATCATCCACCACCTAAATAATACCTGCTCTGTGGGGGTCCTGAGCATTAAAGAACAGGGTGAAAGGGGGTAACAAAGCATGTAGAGAAACAGATGGACTACAGTCAGTAATTGTAGAACTACAAAGTGCTTCTATATGGTAAGTAGAGCTGATAAAATGGACAGTTGTTCCACATGTTTTTGCTCTTGATTGTGATTCTCAGCACTTTTAACTCTCGGGTGCATCAGCGTTCTCCGCTCGGAGCTCCATAACCAGACGCAGGAGCACGTTTGCACCTCTGATGTACTTGAATCATCGTAAATTTAGGAGACGCTTTTCGTTTTGCTTTCTCTTTCTGATTTATTCCTGGTTTGTGTGTCACGGAATCCGAATTACCCAGGAGCAGCATAAAAACAAACAAAAACAAGCGAGCGCTGCTGGTCACGCCTCTCTCAGAGAGTGGAAATTTCTTCACCGCGCCCGGCCGACCCGCCCGTCTCCTCCACTCTGACGTCTGTTCTCCATCGTAGGTGCGAGGTTTAGGACGGCTGAGTGGAAAACGATCGAATTGGGGTCGAGGACTCGGAGGGGAACGTGTCTTGGAAGGGGGTGAGCAGGAAAATAGGAGTCAAAACAGGACGGAAATTATAATGCAGCATTTTCTCCCAGTTTAGTCGTAGCCAGTTCCTCTTCCTCTGCTGGAGACCCTGATGGTGTACGAGGAGGGTATATTCTCCTGACACGCCCTCCCTCCGATGTGTGCGCTCCACCGACCCCTTCTTATTCGCCCGTACTTCGGTGGATCGGCGCAGGGAGAGTCACTACTAACCAGGGTCCTTACCCATCCTCGAAGATCCCGCCCATCTCGCCCTTAACTGATGTCCCTTCTCCTCCTCAGCATCTTCTCCTGACAGAACTCTCCTCCCTGTTCTGCACATGCTCAAACCGCCTCAATCTCCGAACATCCAACCTGCTCCGCCCCTTTAATCAACTCCTTCCTAACGAGCGATCAGAACCTCCAGGTCTCCGCCGCCTCTGAGCCGTCCAACACATCAGGCCTCACTACCGTCACCCAAACTTCCCCTTTCACTCTCGTTTGTTACAATAAAAGTCTCATTGATATGATTGATCTTTTTTCAGGGACCCCCCCAAAAATGGTTTTGAAGGTGAGGTAGCTTTTAAAGAGAGCACAGGAGCAAAGGAGGAGGCCTGCTGGAGGAGCACGACATGGAAATGATTAGAAACGCTAAACGCCGAGAGCCTTGGCTTCCAAACGGGGTGTGAACGCCAAGCGTAAACAAAGCGCCCTGGCGGACTGGTTCACCGTGATGAAGGGGAAAGGAGGGAGGAGAACGGCAGCTTGTCCGATACGAGACGGTAGCAGGGGTACAGGAGGACGCTGCAGTGAATTTTATTTTTTATTTTTTTATTTTTTTATTGATTAATTTATTTCATTTATTTATGTATATATATTATTTTATTAATTATTTATGTATTTATTATTTTTTTATTTTTTTATTTTTTTATTGATTAATTTGTTAATTTATTTCATTTATATATTATTTTATTATTTATTTATGTATTTAATATTTTATTATTTATTTATTTATTATTTTATTATTTATTTATGCATTATTTATTTATTATTTTTTATTGTATTTTATTTATTTTATTTTATTATTTATTTTCTATTAATTAATTTAAAAAAATTTATTATTATTATTATTTTTTTTTTTAGTTATTTTATATTATTATTTACTTTTTATGTATTTACTATTTATTTGTTAGTTTTATTTATTTATTTATGTATTTATTATTTATGTATTTGTTTTATTTATTTATTTTATTATTAAATTTTTATGTATTTATTATTTATTTATTTGTTTTAATCATTTAGTTATTTATTTATTCCACACTATGATTACACCTCCAAGTTTTTCTGAAGAAGAAGAACGGGTAGTGAAACGTTTCGGATGAGTTTTGTGGCTCCCGCCAGCGTTGTGTTCGGGTTGTGATGTCGCCGTTGCTACATAGTTAGCCATAATCATTACAGTTCTGTTAGCCAATATAATGAATCTATTCGATTTATTTGAGCCATCAGTTAAAATTGACTTCATTCCTGGATTGCTTGACTCAGACAGAGACGGGGGATAATGGAGATCTGTGCGTGACTCTCCGTACACGATACGGATCTCTGTATGAACCTGCCCGGTGCGGGTGAAAAGAAGCTGTCGGTGCTGCACACGTGTCGGAGGGGGCGTGTGTTAGATCACGAATGTAGAGAGGGAAAGTACAAATTCCCCCCAATTTCCTTCCAATCTAGTCTCATCCAATCACCTCTACTGCTGTGACTGTTCTCGCATGATCTCAAGCATCACGCTGCTGCCACACGACGTACGTAAGCGCACACCAGTGTTCCTTATAACGCTACGCCGATATAAACAGCGCTTTATTTCTTCAGCATTTTAAATACACGCCGTATAAGAAGTGTGGGGTTTTATCTCAGAGTTTAGGTTCAGATGGAAGCGAGTGCACGAGCGTAAGGAGAGAAACGTCATCCTGACATGTTTGTTACACACAGAGCTGAGATATGATAAATAAACTCAGTAAAGCAGGAACAGACGTGTTCTGTAATGAAACACTTTTATTTAAATCACTGATGTGTTGCAGCTGGACGCTTCGTTCGTTTGTTTGTTTGTGCTGAAATGCTCGGCAGCGCGGAGTTCTCAACCTTTCTTAGGTCTCAAAACTTTTAATGATGGATGCGAGTTCGAATCTCAGCTGTGCTACCGGCAGGCTGGGCGTCTGTACGGACGATGATCGGCTCGTCCGAGGGTGGGAGTGCAGGAGGGGATTCCTGTGTGCAGTACCGACCACTTCTTTTCACCTGCACCAGGCAAATGTAAACGTAGAGCCAACAAACTGGGGCAATGAGACGAACTGTTTGATATGAGGTGTGGGGCTGCCGCGATTGGTCGACCTAATCGATGACATCGACGCATTGTCAATATTTGAAGTGGATGCATGGTGTTTAAAACGATGTTTATAAATGCTCCTTTTTAATTTCTACATCGTCTCCGTTCATATAAGCGTTCATATGATTCCCTCAGCACTACTCGCCGTGTGCAGGACCTCAGTCGTATCTGCTCCGGTCACCGGTCGGCGTCATTAAGCTCCGTCTTAAAAAACACCGTCTGCAGCCGTCAGAGGACGATCGTAGAGCTTTCAAATAAAAGATCAAAGTTCTCCACGACCCAAATCATCCAAAGTTTGGTGATACTTAAACCTGGTACAGAACTAAAAGCTGGTTTGTTCACTGTGTAAAGCTTTGATGGTACCACAGCAGCACCGGCGCCGTGCTGCACGTCTATATCGTTTCATTACGCTTCTTAATCCTGGAGATCTTGGAATAGCGCATTTCTTAGCGAGTTCAGTCAGACCGCCGCGCACTTTACTGCGTCGGGCTCGAAGCACAAAAAGCTTCTCGTGTGAATGCGCCGGTAACAGTGTAACACTCACCACCGTGTTTACATGGTTTAGAATGTGCAGTAAGTGTTGAGTGAATGTGGAGGTTAGGATCGGGGATCGTTCTGTCGTTACTGTACGCTGGACTTAATGAGACGCGGCTACATCTAACTATTTTATCTCTGCTATAAGGTGAAGCACGTTGCTGTGTGTACAGAACAGCATGAACACGAGCTGCACTCTGTTTAATATGGAGCACCTGAGAATGTGATCATATGAACATAAACCCTGTTTACATTTAGTTCTGGGTTACATTATTATCACCTACAGTTTAGTGTTACAGTAAAAGAAGATTCAATCAGATTCTGAATTACATTTGTTGGAGGACAATGAATTGTTTAGATTAATCGACTAATCGATAAAATAGTCTATAGATTAATCGATAGAAGAATAGTCGTTAGTGGCAGCACTAATGAGGCGGTAAAAGTGACTCAGGCCGTACGAACAAAACTTAGCGTGACTTACTGTAGTAAAACAGCGAGTGAGGAATGTGATTAGTGGAGGAACTTATGAGCAGTAATAATGAAGAGAAGTTTAGTGCTCCTGTCTCCTTCTTTTACTACATTAAACCACGTTAAGCTTTATTCTCAACCAGAAGCGTTTTAGACTCTGGGAGAAGCTGATTCTGATTCTCACCATTTCTCAGAAGCTGGAGCTGTAACACAAGTTTAAAAGTGAAACAGGGAGGAGAATCCAGATAAACACAGATACATGTGGAGCTGTAACCCTGGATCTGACGCTTATTCCACACTGATGCAGATTCAGATCAGATTCACACGCTGATCAGGTTTTAACGCTCAAACCGAGCGCTGAACAAAGCTGTTTGCCGCTTCTCATGTGAATGCACCCTAACTCATGACTAGATTGGTAACGAAACCACAGAGGTGAACAAATCTCAATCGCTGAGTCACGGCGGTGTGTACGGTACACTGAGCTCGAGTTTTTATTTTGCAGAGTCATGTAGCGCGTGTGCTAAGCTTTCTCGCCGATCGTAGATGTCTTACAGATGTGCAGCTACGAGAGAAATCTGCTGAGGAGAAATCTTCCTGAACAGAAGTGTGTTTTTGGGTTTGGGAGCAGGAGAAGAGGGTTTGTGGTCCAAGTCTGGAACTTAATCCGTTCATTTACATGCAACACACACACACACACACACACGTATACACACACACACACCGAGGGTTCCTCAGGGAGGGTTTCATCAGTCTGCAGGCGCTGACGCCTCCGCTTTTTTGGGGTGAGGAGGCAAACCAGCGTTCTGGATCCTGCAGGATCGGGTTGCGTAATCGTACGCAGCACCCCGCCTCCCGGATCCAGAGCTTCGGGAAAGGTTACGAACGTGCCAATGGAAACACAACATTAGTTTGGGGAAGATTCATATTCCCCTCGGATACCGGGGTCGTTCTGCGTCGTCTCTGCTGTTCTCCGTTATTAATACGCTCGGGTCGCTCGGCCCTGCAGCTGCTTGTGCGTCACTGCGCTTTTCCATATAATTTCCCCCGCCCCGCTCCTGCGGTTCCACTCTCTCCGTTCTGACTTTTCTCATGTCAATAAACACGAAGCTGGTTTGCATTTATCGCTCTGATTAAATTCGTTCGATCATATTTTTGAAATCGACACATACGGGGGAGTTTTGAAAGACGAAATGAAGGAAACAAATAAATGACCTTTTATTTGGGTCTGTGTTTAATATTGAGAACAAAAGACCACGCCGTTATCGATCGGAGGATTTAATTAAAGGAGCGTTGGCTCGGTCCGGTGTAATTATTCGGCATGTGGGTGGTTGTTCCTTTACGTTGTTTGATTGCGTACCCGGCCGCGCTCACGTCCTGTTTACCGTCCGCACGTGGAAAATGCGTGCGGTTGGCTGGCGACGCCGGAGATAATCCCGCCGTGTCCCGTTTCCATATGTGCCGAGCGATTACTGATTGCGAAACACTCCCTGGGAGACGCTCGTTCCCCCCCTGCTGCTTCCCTCCGTTCCTCTGTACGCAGCCGGCGTTCCTCTTCGGCGTTCCCTTTTGAGAATTCGGGAAGGTGTTCAGGTATGTCGGAGGTAATCTGTCAGGTGGAGCTTCGGTGAAAAAAATGAATCTTCCAGGAAAAGCACCAGCAGATGGAGAGGTGTGAGGAATCTTATTGGCTCGTCACCGGTCGACCAGCTAAACCAACAACTTCAGTCGTAAATCTCCGGGATGTTTGAGCTTTTCATCTCTGGGCCTCTTGATCGGTGCCACCGACTTAAATTATGTTTCCTTTAAGTCACTTCTCAAACAAAAGGGTTCTAACGAAATCCGACACGACGCTAGTATGACTTTCGGCGTGTTCGGGTCGCTGTACAGTTCACACTACACGACTCGATCTCTGTTGCTGTTTTTTGGACACTACACGACTGATCGGAGACAGGGGGTCACACTACACCATCTACCATCGGGAGGAACCTCAGACGAGTCTGTCCGGTCTCACAAACTACGTTCAGTCACCAAAACACACATAAGAAGTGATGAGGGGTTGGAGTGCCGCTCAGGTGGCGCAGCGGTAAAACACGCCAAAGCTGGGATTTCGAACTCATCGTATCATATCTCAGCTCTGCCATCACGCTGGTCTGGGCGGCTTTATGAACAACGATTGGCTTGTTGTTCATACAGGGAGGGAGCCGGTTAGGGAGCTCATAACTGCTGCAATTACGACCTCTGCTGGCCGATTGATGGCGCCCACGCAGAGTCGAGGAATAATGCCGATCAGGGTGTGGCTCTCAGTGTACAAGGCTGATCCGCATATGAACTCGCCTCGCGCAGGTGAATAGAAGCACACGTGTCGGAGAGGTCAGCACCAGGGAAGAGGAAGCATAACGCAATTGGGTATAAATTGTACGCGCTAAAAATCGGGACGAATGGGTGACGAAGGGTTTAGTGACACCGTGTGTGAGATGGTTTTATCCTTCCAAACATGGACGACTGTAAGAAGCGACGATCCTGTTTAAAAAAATAAAAAAATCTGGATGAATCACGACCAGCAGGGGTCGCTGTTCTGTTCTGCAGAGAGAGTCGGAGGTAAATAAATATTTCTGTAATGAAAGCGTTGGTATGATGGTTTGGCCAGGACGATAAGATCACAAAGTTTTTATAGAAACTATATTACGGCGCTGCACACACTGCCGGTCACAACCTGATCGCTACACTTCACACTACAGGATTTTGAGTCGCCGACAGGTCCAGATATTTAACATGCTAGATATTTTTCTCGAGCCGCTCAGATCGAGTCTTTTGAACACACTCGATCGCAGTGATTGAGAGCCGATTTCCGAGCCCCGAAGGAACGCCGATTTGCCTCCGAGCTGGCGCATACGACGGCGGCCTGTCAGCGAGCGAAAATCAGGGCAAAAACCGCGTAGTGCGGTCTGGGAAATTCTACAAGGTCCTTTAACCTCGGGGCGTTGCCTAAAATGGTATGTAAAATGACCTGACGGGCGGGTGTGCACATACTTTTGTCCATATTGTGTCAGGGGCATCCCGAGGGGGGCAAATACTTATTCAATTCCTTTATGTTTATTCATTTACGCTTTCATTCAAAGTGACTCACAGTTATGACTGAATATATAATTGTAATACAGAATACTGAGGGTTAAGGGCCTTTCTCAGGGGCCCGACAGTGGCAGCTTGGCGGTGGTGGGTCTTAAAGCGGCAACCTTCTGATTACTAGTCCAGTATCCTAATCACTAAGCTACCACTGCCCTCAGTTATCTCTATTGTTGTTGTACAGTTGTAAGGACATTATGATGTCATCATTTGACGGATGATGACATCATAATTCGTGCTGTTCCCGAGCTTACATCATACCTACGAGTAGTGAAAGCTACGTGCACCGTTCGGTTGGAAGAGATCGCTATAGCCAATTAAAGTGGGTGGCAAACGGAGATAAGTAGATAAGTGGTCGCCGTGGATACGAGCCAGCGCCCATCATCTCGTAGCGTTTCTCCGGGCGCCAAACGATCAGATCCCTCCGCCCCTCCACCTACATCATCATTACCACCTCGCTCCATCCGCCCCAACACGTCCGAGCTCTCCAAACGCTGACCTCATCCATCCTGATCTTGATCTGGAGGCTGAGATGAGCGTGCCCTATCGACGCAGCACGCGCCAGGAGCCGCCATCCAGACCTGACCCACCTTCTCCTGCAGCTTGGCACGCTGGCACCACCAACCAGCTCTTATTCGAACCACATGCAGGACTCGCGGCTTGGCTTTTCATCCGGAATCAAAGAGCGACAGCCAGAATGGTTACAGGTACAGGTTAGTTCAGGTCAGGTCTTTTTGGATTTGGGCGTGTTGGGTTGGATTTAACGGTTTGGCCAATCGGTGAGCGGAAACACCTGGAGTTAATCATTGGGAGGGTCGTCCACATACTTTTGGCACATATTATTTAGTAGTTCTTTGACCTCATAGGACTAAACACTACACAGCTTACACAACACGGCACCCTCAATGTGCCCTGTTTTTTTTTTTTCACAGTTTTTATGACCTTATGATGTCATAATGTGTCAAATGATGACATCACAATTCTTCCCACTGTAATTAATACAACTTTTAAATCTCTGGAACGTCTGTTGATTTGGTGAAAGTCCTTTAATGTCATTTATCTTTGTGGTCCTTTTGTTCCTTGTTAGTGTTCCAGATTTCATCCGGCGACTTTTCTTTGACCAAGTAAATAAGTTTAGTTTGACCGCACCCGTTAAAAAACTAGCCGCGGTCACGTCACGCTCAGTGAGATTCGTACCCAGCGCTCCGGTCAGGGTTCAGCCGTGGGTTAGAACCCGCTGGCGCATCTGTGTCACTGTCCACAGTCAAACCAGCTTTATAACTCCATTAGTGTCTTGTAGCTTGAGCGAGGTTTGTTGCTGATCGTACAGCTAATGAAAAGCAGACGCACAGGGTTCTGTTATGCACGTTGGCCTCTGAGCCAGTGCTAATTAAAGCTTGCTCGACTGTGGACAGTGCCGCCGATGCACCAGCGATTTTAAAAGCAGTTTGTAATCGTTTTTTGATGATATTTAACCATCTTGATTCGTGGCCATGCGAGTAATTGGTAACAAAAAAATAGGAAATCCATCACAAAAATAAGTGCCATTACAAAACAAATAATAATAATAATAACATTAATAATAATAATAATATGAAATAATAATAAAATAACAGTAATAATAATAATAATAATTAATAATCATAATACTAATAATTACAGAACTAATAATAATAATAATAATATTAAATAATAATTAATAATAATAATTATTATTATTATTATTAATAATAATAATAATTACAGAACTAATAATAATAATTAAAAAAATAATAATGACAATAATAATAATTAATAATATATATAATAATAATAACAATAATAATAATAATAATATTAATAATAATAATAATAATATTAAATAATAATAAAATAACAGTAATAATAATAATAATCATTAATAATAATAATTAATAATCATAATACTAATAATTACAGAACTAATAATAATAATAATATTAAATAATAATTAATAATAATAATAATAATAATGACAGAACTAATAATAATAATAAAAAAAATAATGACAATAATAATAATAATATATATATAATAATAATAACAATAATTACAGAACTAATAATAACAGTAATAATAATTATTAAAAAATAATAATAACAAGTATAATAATAATAATAATATTCTACAATAATAATAATATACTACAATAATAAGAATTATTATTAATAATAATAATTAATAATAATTACAGAACTAATCAATGCCACCAAAATAATAATCTTAATTGAAATAATACGTTTTGATTCAGTAGATTTTCCGTGTGAGATGACCGGTGAAACGTGTCGCTTTCTCTGTCCTCTACATCTCGACACGCCCACGGATGACGCCACAGAGCTGAAAACCCCTGGTATTTTTTGCTTCCAGCTGAGAACGAACGCTCACAGTTCGGAACAAAGCCCCGACGGTTCCCCTCTGATAACATCCCGACACTGTAATGACCTGAAAGCCCCTGATAAATGTGTGGGGTTTTTTATTCCACCTGATCGTCTTTGTATAGTAGTTTACGTAATCCTGCTAGTCAGAGATTAGATCACGTACCGGTCATCATGACTTCATCAGGACGCCTCACACAGAAATAACTCACTAACTTGGGAAAACAGAGTTAAAATTTAATAGATTTATTAACCACCACCAGGACAGACTGGATTTATTTTTGTTTTCACTTCCTGCTGGCCGAGGCGGCGTGTTTTCGGTACTTTTAGCTCCACACCACCCCCTCAGTCCACTGTAGCCCATTTATGAATATAAAGGAACCCCGATGATCTGTCTGAAACCCTAGCTCTCTCTCTACACAGACACATTTCCCATCATCCTACACTCCTGACAAGAGAAGAGGGCGTGTCTAAATTCTTAGCTCCCTTAAAATGCTCCTACTGAGGCGCCTTAATTCTGAGTGATGATCTGACTGAATGACGAGGGAGCGCCCGACGCCTCCTCAGCGCTGAAGATCAATCCCAGCATTCAGTGCGGCACGACTTTTCTCACAAAGAACTACAAACATGGCGGACGAATCAATGCGGAGCAACCAACGGAGTTCCTTTCAAATGTAAATAAATTCTCACTGATGTTTAATCTGTATAAAGGTGTAATTATACGAGTGTGGGTTTATCTGTAAATTAGAGCGTCAAGTACACGGAGGGAGACGTTAGCTGGCCTGATGCTAACTGTGGTGATGTAATGGGCGTATATCTCTGTATAAGTAGAGCGTTTAAATAATCTGATTATGAGCTCCAGGTCTGATTAGAATCCTCTCTACTGAGGAGCTGATCAGGTAGGTAGGTATAGGAGAGTAGGGCGGGTCACCAGGTTCACACAGACCCTTCATAGCCAAAAATATGTAGACAGCACATCTGTGCATGAAGTGCTGTTTATTAGACCATGGTTTGACGACTTCTAATCTCAAACCCAATAAAAACAATACGAGTGTGAATCTGATCTGAATCTTCATCAGTGTGGAATAAGCGTCAGATCCAGGGTTACAGCTCCACATGTATCTGTGTTTATCCGGATTCTCCTCCCTGTTTCACTTTTAAACTTGTGTTACAGCTCCAGCTTCTGAGAAATGCTGAGAATCAGAATCAGCTTCTCCCAGAGTCTAAAACGCTTCTGGTTGAAAATAAAGCTTAACGTGGTTTAATGTAGTAAAAGAAGGAGACAGGAGCACTAAACTTCTCTTCATTATTACTGCTCATAAGTTCCTCCACTAATCACATTCCTCACTCGCTGTTTTACTACAATAAGTCACGCTAAGCTTTGTGCACCGCCGTCACACTTCATAGGAAATAACGGCACAGTGGCTTCTCATGTGAATGCGCCGGTGCTCAACGGAAGATCGAGCATCTCCACCATTAAGAAGCGTCAGGAAACAATAAAGAAGTAAAACTAAAGTGCAGCTTTTATTGTATTTTTGTTGATGTGTAACTGTTAGTAATTGTATTTCAGTGTGTTTATATTATATTTGTGTTATTTTCAGTGTTTAAGTGTCAAAAACAACCTCATTATTTTACATGAGACTAAAATATCTGCAGCTCCACGGGACCATGGACGCATTAACAGGTTAAAAATACCTCGAAACTCAACGTCTTAAAACTCGGCGCCACTCCCAGAACCAACTGACGTCCAGTTTTAAGGTACCCGTGTATCTAATAGCAGTGTGTAAACATGCATCGGTTTTCATGACCTTGTAAGTCTTGATCTGCTTCGACTGTAAAATATAAAAAAGTAAAACAAAACAGAAGGAAATAATCTGCTGAGTCTGAACTTCAAGAAATCAGAGTCTAAAATAATAAAAGCCAAGAAGTGCGGTTCACTCGAATTTGGCAATTACAGCGAATAAACCGCTAATGGTACCTGGGCTCCAGCCACGAGCGAAGCTCAGGATTTAAAGAGCTCTTCACATTTCTCCAGGTCCATGTAAAAACAGGTGATTTTATACAGATTTGTGTCTTTTACTTCTTCAGTGGTTCACATGTGGAGACGCTACAACGGACCACTGACTACATTTCCCAAAACCCCTTGCACTACACCCAGTGTAATTGCTGAATCGATATTCAGAAGCGGCTCTGTGACTCAGCTGTACGCCGAGTATCACTGGAATTGTTTGACCCCATGGTGCATCACCGAAAACTCACAGTATACATGTTTACTTTGACATCATAATTTTCTCTCGAGCGACAGTTTCAATTTTATACCTAAAAAATTTTGACAAAAGATGATGGTACAACACACCAGCCCTTGGTCCGAGGGTGGGAACGAATGCCAGAGGGGATTCCTCATAGTGCTGCAGTTACACCCCCTGCTGGCTGATGGATGGTGCTGCACAGAGACGGGGGATAGTGGAGATCAGTGCGTGACTCTGTACCGTATGTATCTATTACAGGGGTGGGCAATTAAATTTTCCAAGGGGCCACATAAGAAACTGGGACTGTTGTGGAGGGCCGGACCAATAAGGTGGACTTAATTCTGCTCAATATTCATTTGATCTCTTTATAAAAAGCAGTAAATTGTACAGTTCTGATAATCTGTTACTGTTTAGATGTTACAATCAGAAGTAGGCAGAGTAAAAACATCAGCATTATTTCACTATGTAATCAACTAATTTCTCAAAAACAAATGTAAACAATGTGCAGGTTTTTAAACTTTAAACTATTTTGATTGGAGTCTAATCACCTCATTTGCTGTTTTTCAGTCCGTTGTTATTGTTGGATATTCTTTTTAAAATCACAAAGCTGGTCCTGACTGCTTCAGTCCTGGATGTGTTAAACTTTATAAAAAAGTCTGTGTTGCTTTTGCAGTTTAGTGAGTGAAGCTTCAGGTGTGACACTCCGCATCGTTCATGTTCTTGTATTTCTCTGTTTAATATCGTAACAGCAATTTAAAGCCTAAATTGTGATCCTTAAACAGCTTCAGTAAATAAATACTTCAGAAGTTCATGTCTTGTTAAAAACTCGACCGTCAATCACACTCAGTTCTGTTCGCCGTCACGTTACGGTGAAGCCCGATACACTCGCACACACGTAAATACAAAACTTGTGGAGATTTAAAGACATAGCGCTCCCGTCAAAAACAATCCTGTTATATGGCATGTGTGATGTACATTTATTTACGTCTGATTTTTAATTGCCACGGACCTCATGCGGGCCGGTTGGGGGCCGCGGGCCGTACAATGCCCAGGTCTGATCTATTAGGTCCATCACATCCCGGACAAACAGACTAAAAAACAGTTTTTACCTCGGAGCCATACAGGAACGGAACACTTCCAAACCACACACTGACAACTGACTCAAATAAAACACTACACAAGTGAACTGAACAATCACAACACAACACTGTCCCATGTTTTTAAAGGAGTTCAGTTATCAATGTTCCATACTATTCTGTCCATACACTTATAATGACTGCACTATTGTTTCTAGAATGTGCAATATATTCAGTGCAATATCTCCTTAAGCTACTCACTCCCAAAGCTACCTCAACTATTGTCTTTTTTTATAATTATAGTTTCAGTCCTTATTCTATATATTAATATATAAGATTTTTAGGCATACATACATGTATTGAGTATATGTATATACTTCTTGTCCCTATGTTTACTTATTGTATGTGTAAGTGCCGTTAAAATTGCTGCTTAATTTCGTTGTACACTTTGCAGTGACAATAAAGGCATCTTATCTTATCTTATAAACACGCCTGGTGCAGGTGAAAAGAAGCGGTCTGTACTGCACACGTGTCAGAGGGGGCGTGTGTTAGTCACGACCCTCCTCGGTCAGGAGTGGATGTCTGCAGCAGTAGAGGGGGAATCCGTCAAGGAATTGGATATGACTAGATTGTCTTTTTTTCTTAATTTCTCTCGCAATGATTTTGTTAACCTTTATGGTTGAAGTCAAACTAGTCCTGTTCATTTGGGCACAGAGAAGTCACTAATGTAAGGTTATCATAAGCACTAATGTAATGTTGTATTCAGGTGGCACGGCAGTCTAACAAGCGCGGAGAACCATGAATGCTCAACTGGCAAAAAACTTCTTGCTGCTTCGACCTCTACTGGTTATAATAAGTTATAATTTTGTAGGAATCCGCCACTGGGTGGCATCTAAAATAAGGTCAACGGCTGTACATGAGAAGGAGGAAGCATGTGTCGTGTCGGGTGTCCTGCAAGCACATCATTAAAACATGATAAAACGGGGCACCCAGGTGGCGCAGCGGGATATTCCACTAGCACCCAGCGCTGAGATTCTGAACTAACTTTGCATTACCACCGGTCATCTGGGCGCCATCTAGCGGGCATAATCGGCAACGCCTGCAGCAGACTCTAATTGGCTACCGTTTCCGCTAGGGCGGGATGCCCGGACTACGAAGGCGAGGTCTTCAAACTCTGTGTAAGGACTAGGGATGTAACGATGCACCACAATACAGTTAATAACCGATTCAAAAATTCCACGATTCAAATCGATTTGACATGTAAAATGAATCGATATTCACTTTGAACAGCAGAGGGCGCTGGTGCTATACACCTCGCCTTGATGACGTCACTGGCGCCATACGCCTGGTTGCCAAATTCGGGGTTTTTCAGCCAAATTGGTCTTAATTCAAAATTGTTTTGCATAGTTTGTACCTACCTCAGAAATAAAAGGGCATTAATTATTTACATAAATAAAAGATAATCACAAATAAAGTATTTTCTTTTCTTTTTTTAAGAGAACTAATAAAAGGAAACATTTTTCATCATTTGTCTTCAATTTCAGTTTTAAAAAAATCTGAAAAAAATCGTATCGTGAACCCAGTATCGTGAATCACAACATATCGTGGGTAGAGTGTATCGTTACATCCCTAGTAAGGACCCTGATTAGCAGACCTAGGTTCCACTAGGACTGCACAAGGTTGGAGGAGGCGTGAGCACAAATATACCCACCTCGACTGCAATCAGGGATCCACCAGCAGGTAAATTAAGAGAAAATGCAGAAATAAAATAGCAATAAATGATAAAAATACTGAAATGCTGAGACTGGCACGACGGGCGTGTCCCATACAGGTGTATGTAAACTGGAAACCAGAGACTTAACTGGGTTATTCGTTGCCCCCGATCCGATTCTTCATTCAAATCCATTAAATCCAGTAAATCACTTAAATGAGTAAAAGTTTTATCATTATTTGTCGGCGTCGGCCTTGGTGGTCCTAAGCTGACGGGAGCGGCCGTGTCTGACTCGCACTCCTGTCTGAATTTTAATCCTATTAAAGCCGGAGCAGCCATTACTGAGATTTAATACCGACCTGCTCCTTTCATGGGCTGCTGAGGAATGAAGAGGATAGACAGAAATCCCCAGCCACATACTGGTGTCTGACATTCCGGGGAACTGGAACAAGTATCCAGTGAACTGGAAAAATATAGATAATAATAATAATTCAACCAAATATAAAGAAACGAAGGTGAATTAGCTTGGAATCGTTGATGAAACACACGGTAAAGGTTGTCTGGTTTTCTGAAGAGAGCCGGATTATGAACCACACGCAGCCAAATCCGTCTTAATCCTCCGAGAGAGGAATTTCAGGCCTCGCTCCGTAATCAGGATGAAAAGGAGACGTGAATGTGGAAAGCTGATCGTGCTAAGAGTGAACAGTGAGTGTGAGATGTGAACAGACGACTGTGGAATGTTTATAATGCTAATAAAATAAAGAAACGCGCACCTGCAGGGTAGAGCTGTACGAGCGCCGTAATAAAAACGCTAAACAGTACAGCGGAGTTAATATAAGTAATCTGTAAGTTCAGATAAACACAACAACAGATTAGCGAGTGTATTTAGCCGTTTTACTTCGTGTCTTTACTTTCCTCCTCATTGTGTAAATGAATGTAATTTCTGTAACAAGAAGGTTCCAGTTAAAAGCTTCAACTGATACGTTTTGTTTTCATTACAGAACAAAATCGCTCGATAAATCACGGCACAGCGGCCAAAATCCCAAACACGGCAAAAACCATCATAACCGCTGCTTACCTTAGCTTCTGTTCTTCCAGATGCTATTACATTTATAAGCGTGCGTCCCATTAGGAACAGAATCCGTTATTTTGTAAATGTGCTTATAATTAAAAACCTCCAAACTTTTCCCGGTGGTGAAGTAAAACAGGAAGTGGTTAGAAAGCCGATCGAGCGTTTCATTACCACGTCATCTGTGTGACGCAAACCGAATAAATGCAAATAACAGCATTTCTTACTAACAATTACAATCAGAAGCTCTGATTGGTTCAGAAAGCGTCTTTCGACCATCAGCACCGATTCTGTAGGAGCGTTCCATTCACCCCGGTCGTTCCTGTGAAGTGCACTACGTAGGGTATTCCACCTTCCACATTTACACATTGTGTGTGCTGTGGGTTAAGACGGCCGGAGCGTTATTATTATTAGAGAGCAGAATATTTATAATAATAATAATTTTATATATATATATATATATAATTATCACACATAACTAATGTTAACACATGCTGACGCTAAAGACTCTTGTTGTTCACGAGTCTTTTCTTTTGTGAGTCATGAGTCGAGTCCGAGTCATTTGAAACTCGAGTCCCCATCTCTGGAACCTCGAGCTGTAACACAAGTTTAAAAGTGAAACAGGGAGGAGAATCCAGATAAACACAGATACATGTGGAGCTGTAACCCTGGATCTGACGCTTATTCCACACTGATGCAGATTCAGCTCAGATTCACACACTGATCAGGTTTTACCGCTCAAACCGAGCGCTGAACAGTTTAGGGGACGTCGAGTTACAAGGGACCGCTGTACGTGCAGCAATATTTACTGATCTAGTGAATCAATAAAAATGTAGAAAAGCTTTAGACTCTGTAAAAGCCCCTAAATCAAACACACTCTTCAATCAGATATCATCTCAATTTGCACCTTCCAACGACTGGAATCTGTTCCAAAGAACTCTTCAACTAGATAAACTCATTCCAGTTGCTGCTTTTAGGGATTTAATAATCAAAGGCGGATTTAATGATACTTATAATTGCTTTATGTGACGTGTTGTGCGATTATTTACTTGACAGGCTGTCGTCATAAATAAGAGCTTGTTCTTATTGTATTGCCTGGTTAAATAAAAGTAAAATAAACGAACACCAAGTTGAGGCAGTGGGTGAAATGCAAGTACAAACAGAAAGCAGTGATTTGTAACCTAGAATTTCTATTATTTTAGGAACAATTTATACAGTCTACAGTCCATAACATTATTAAAAGACTGAGAGAATCCAGAAAAAATCTCTGTACATACAAGTGCAATTCCGTGCATTCTGTGGTCTTTAATCCCTTAGATGAAATGAAAATAACCACAAGTGTTCAGATATATTCCAGAAAAACAACAACACTGATTAACATTTGGGTTAAAACATCAAATTTAGACGCAATATGGTTAATTCTTACTGTGCAGTAAAAAGTCAGTTGTTTAATTAGAGTTTTTTTTTACCTATTTATCTTATAATTTCAGCTCAAAAAGCCATTATTACAACCTTGTACTTCTGTTCTATAGTAACTCAATATATTACTTTTTATTTGATTAAAAAATTGCATTTTGTTTGTTGATATTACAATATTTGCAGAATGTATATTTAAAAATGCTATATTAAGGGTGTCCAGGTACCATATATTGTGTATAGATTTTTAATTGTAAATAATTGATAGATTAAATGACACCTGAATCAGCTTGATCATTATTTATATAAAGTTTTTAACAAATAACTAAAAGCTTTTGGTTCAGCTGAATTAGACGATCAGTTTCTGTTCTATTTTTTGTACACTGCTGTCACCTTGTGGAAGATACCGGTACTGCTACTATTCATATTCCCAGTTTAGGTGTCAGTCCCGATTATTCTCGACAAAATAGATAAACATCGATTATTAAAACGGTGGATTAATGATTTATGATGATTATTCTATTGTTGTACAGTTGTTCATCCCAGATGAAACTAACCATCATGATAAATTAAAAGTAAAAGTACGTCTTATTGAAAAGTGGTTATTAACCACTGGGTACCCAGTTTAATTTGAGGTTCTTTGTACCCCAAAACAAAATACTCTGGCATGTTATGGTGACCCAAAATTGGTATGGATTAAAATGGGTAAACATCGACTCAACATGAACAGACTTTTTCAAAGCAGAACAACAGCAGTATTGATTTCTTTACCGAAATTGTTTTACCAAGGGTTCTTCAGGAACCTGCTCCACTGGACCTTCAAATTAATACCATGATGTATTTATGTTTCAAACATGTGCACTATACAGCCAAAATAGACGGACATTCCTGATAATGATTAAGTCAAGGTGATCCAGTCATGGTTGGACAAGGTTGTTATGAAGAAATTCCAGTGGTGTGTACAGAACCCTGATCTGACTGACCCCACTGAACACTGTAAAACTCTATAACTATATTTTATATACAAAAAACTGTAAGACAATTTTACAAGTCGAAGTAAAAAATCCCACGGTTAGGACATAGATCTACAGTTATGTTTGTTTGTTTATTTGGATTTTAATGTCATGTTTTACACTTTGGTTACATTCATGACAGGAACGGTAGTTACTCATTACACAAGATTCATCAGTTCACAAGTTTATATCAAACACAGTCATGGACAATTTAGTGTCTCCAATTAACCTCACTCGCATGTCTTTGGACTGTGGGAGGACACCCATGCAGACACGGGGAGAACATGCGGAACCACGGGGAGAACTCCACACAGAAAGGACCCGGACCGCCCCACCTGGGGATCGAACCCAGGATCTTCTTGCTGTGAGGTGACAGTGCTACCCACTGAGAAAATAGGTTCAAAATCTCTTTATGGTTTTCACAAATATCTAAATAGTAAATATTTATCATATAAATATTTGTAAGTATATTAATTATAAATATACTTTTATCAGCTATCTAGTGGGGAAACTGGTCATCTAAATAGGTCTGGAATGGATAGACAGGTGACAAATTAAAGGAAACCCCCCCAGCACCCCCATGGTTAAAAACATCGGTATAGTGACCCACGGTTAAAAAAAAAAAAAAAAACATCTAGAATGGCAAAGTGACCCTCCAGTAGAGAGAATGTGACGTGGTGCGCTTTTAGATGCCCGTCCTGCCAAGTGAAAGAACACACAATCATGCCCTTGCAATGGAAAGAGAAAAAACTCCACTGAACAAAATGAGGTGCAGTGCCCTAAAGTCTCCTCTACAACATGGCTTTACCCACGTGGGTGTCCGTACAATAGTAAGCCTTACCATCTCATGTCACTGAAAGGGCAGGATGGGAGAAAATATTCACACCAGATTTGAACCAGAATTCTAGAACAAAGCTCTACCCACTGTCCAATATTTAATGACCACAAGCTTGGAATTATACAGAGGGACACTCAAAGAAACAATCCGTCAATACAAAGCCTTTATATCTGATCACTTGCTAGTTATGATGAAACACAGAACTAGAAACTTGCCAGTTATGATGAAGATATCAGTGTTAGAAGGGCGCATTCGGGCATTAGAACAGACTACTACTAGTGAGGGCTTAGATTCAGCTGTAGCAGTCCCGAATGCCAGCAGTTCAGGTACAGAACCCCAGACTCCGGCATTAGAGCCCTCACAGCGGGGCGACTGGGTGACGTCTCGGCGACATAGTCGTAGGGCAAAGCACCGACCATCTCAGTTGCACGTGTCCAACAGGTTTTCCCCACTCAGTGAGCCACCCGCTGAGAAGCCTGTTAATGTAAGTGCTCTGGTTATAGGAGATTCTCAGCTCCGACACGTGCGTATTGCGACCCCCATAGAGACACCAGCAACCATAGTCACCTGTATTCCGGGGGCCAGGGCGCCCGACATCAGGGCAAATCTAAAAGTGCTGGCTAATGCTAACCGGAGATCGTTATCCACGTCGGCACTAATGATGTTCGTTTACGGCAGTCTGAGGTTACTAAGAGTAATGTTAAAGAGGTGTGTGAGTTAGCTAGGTCGATGTCTGAGGCAGTAGTGTGTTCTGGCCCCTTACCGATTCCACCCAGTGGCGAAACCTACAGCAGGTTATTGTCGCTGAATCGCTGGATGTCTAAATGGTGCTCAGAAAACAATTCAGGTCATGGACTGAAGTCAACAGATTTTAACCCAGCTGATGACTTCTGTTTTGGAAATTTCTCCACCTTACAAATATTATAACCCAAAAGTAAGGTGCAAAAGCTGAATCTAACTTTTTGGGAGCACTCGGGTGGCAAAGCATTGTTAATATGCCAGCTTACCACCTCAGACAGCTCGAGTCGTAGTGCTACCAGCCATTCATCCCAAAAGTGTTCAGTGGGGTTAAGGTTTGCGCTTTGTGTAGGACACCACATTAAACTCATAAAGCCTTGTCTTTATGGTCCACAAAGTTGAATCAGTTCATCTGGACACAAGTTTGTTGTAGAGAAACGTTCATTCACAGAACAACTGAAGAAGTCACTAGGATGAGTGGTGAAACGTTTCTCTACAACAAACTTGTGTCCAGATGAACTGATTCAACTTTGTGGATTTGTGTACCTGGATTATTGAGCATGCATCAAGAGACTTGTCTTTATGGGATTTGTTTTGTGCACAGGGAAGGACCTTTCCCAAACTGTATTTCCCAACATTAGAAGCATATAAATAATTGTTTACACCTGTTAGCAATAGGTGTGGTTGAAACATCATGAATTTGATAGGTAGGGGTACCTACAAACCTTTGGCCATACATGCTGCTACTCTTTTATTCTGTGCAATAACTTAAGTATCTAATACCAGGCATTTTATTTTATCTTATTCTATTTATTACTTTACCGGTAGCATGTTTACAGTAACACTGTGCGATAACAATTACCTCACCACTGCTAATTATGTGCAATATTTATTTTTTTACTTAATGTGTGTGTATGTATATATATATATATTGTACTTTACTTAACGTGTATTTTATGTGTCTACAAGGTCTGTGCAGTATTTTTTTTTTACTTAACCTTTTTTTTAACGTAATGTATATTTTGTCTTTTATATGCTCTCTTTTTTTCATATTTTGCACATTGGAGCTTGAGAAACGCAATCTCGTTCAGCTGTGCACTGCTAGTTGTATAGTCTGAATGACAATAAAGTTCACTTTGACTTTAAAGTACTGTAGAACGAGCCTTGTAGGAAATCCACAGTTGGTGTTACTGCTGTAGTACCAAACTGCACCACAAGGTGGCGGCAAATACTAAGAAAATCCCACGAACTCGGTCCAAACTCGGTTCAAAACTTCAGTAATGGGCATCAAATCTACTGATCTATTAATTCTGTATGTTTAAAAACCCACACAGACACGAGAAGAACATGCAAACTCCACACAGAAAGGACCGCTTCTCCTGGGGATCGAACCCAGGACCACCGTGGCCTTAGATCTGTGTGTACTGTAATTATCTTACAGGAATGATCTGGAACTCACATCACGTCCCAGTATAAACCTAGAACTCAGCTAACCAGCTCATAGTAGCGATGCTAACGTTTACAGGAGAAGGTGAAAAGAAGCGGTACTGTACATGTCAGAGTGAAGGTGAAATACCATCAGGGAATTGGATATGACTAGATTAAGAAGAAAATGCTTTAAAAAAAAAAAAAAAAAAAAAAAAAAAAAAAAAACACGTAATTGAAACAATGTGATTAACAAACACAGAACCGGGCCGGTTTACATTACTACTGATAGTCACGTTATAAACACCACAATCTATACGGCTCATCAAACACAAACATGGCAGACTCAAGCTCAAGAAGTACATCAGAACTGTCCACACAATAGGATCAAAGCAAGTACCTGAAGACTAAAAAACAGCATCTAAGGCTTGTTTACGTTACTAATGTAACCTCAAATGCTTGCCGTGCGTACATCAAATGTAAACATGGCAGACTGGACTTCTAAACACCCAGCAGTGCATCATTTAAAAGTACATGATCATGTAGATCACCTTGTATGAATTACACAAACACTACATAGCCAAAGATTTGTGGACACTTGAGATTAAGGTTTTTGAACTTTCCATTCTAATTAAAACAGACTTGAAGTTTGCAGCTCTAACAGCCTCCACTCTTTGGGTGGGCGTTCTGTATACATTTGGAGCATGTCTGTGGAAAAGCGACAAGAGAGCCTGGCTCGCAGTCGGCATTCCAGTTCAGCTCAAAAGAGGCGAGGTCTCCGTGCAGGTGCACACCAAACACCAAACCATGATGACCCTTGGACCTCGATTTAAGTTGAATGTATCGAATTTAGTTCATAGAATTGGTTTGTGCACCTGTTAGCAGTGGGTGTGGCTCATGCACCTGAACTTAATCATTCAAAACTGTGTCCACAAACTTTTGGAGAAACAGCGTTCCCAACACCTACCCGGTTCAGAAGGTTCCTCGATGTTCTTCGCGTTCCTGCGTCCATTAAAATCCAAACTCTGACTTAACACCGGTTTCCAGCTTCAGTGATGACCACGGAACATCAGTGTGGAAGCGTGGTTTCTTCTCACAATCGTGGAATTCCACGCAAACGCTTCAAATCCCAAACTCCTCGTGTCCTTCAACATGTCGGAAGCTTCTAAAGCACCATGAAGTCCCTTCACGTCTCTCCTGAAGGTTCATCCAGCGCTAAAACAAGCAGCAGATCCACAAAACCGGTAGATTTAGATTTAAAGCGCGTAATACACCCGTCTTCGCGGTCGTGCTTCCATTTCATCTCCAATCAGACTGATGGACGCGGAGTGGGAGCGAGCTTCATCAGCATCAACCAATCACAGCGCTCAGAAAAAAAAAACTCGAGGCATGATTGGTCGTCCTAATGAGCGCGTGTGAGCAGGTGTGTCTGAAATTCGTTCATTCATACCTTGCTATTAAACGCCTGGTCAGGGTCGCGGTAGATCCGGGAAACATTGAGCGCATGGCAGGAACACGCAGGATTAGACACAGATTCATAAGTCATTCACTCACTCTGCACGCGAACAGGTGGAGAACATGCAAAATTGCGCACAGAGGGTTCCCGAAAGCGAGCTCGAACCCAGAACCTCAGCCGTGCGGCACCCACACGGTCAGGAATCTGTGATTCACATGAACTTGTACTGTATATTGGTAACACTTAGCAAATCTCTATCATATGATATACAGTATGTCCAAAAGTATGTGGACATCCCTTTCATTCCAAGTTCTCTGAACTAAATAATGCGTCCAACAGTTTAGGGAAGGTCCCGTCCTGGTCCAGCACGACTGCGCCGTGCACAAAACGACATCCGTAAAGACCCGGTCTGATCGGCGTATTTCAAGCCCACTGAGCATCTTCGGGATGAACTGGAACGCCGACTGACCAGTCGATTCCAGAACTCACAAAATGCTGTTCTGACTGAATGTGCACAACTCCCAACAGTCACACTCCAAAATCTTGTAGCCAGAAAAAGTATTTGGACGCCATAAATCAATAAGCCTGAGACGTAACCAACTCCCTCTTGCAGCACTGTGGTTCAATTTTGGCTCGTTCCTTGAGGCAAACCATCTTTAATGCCTCAAAACTATCAGGGATAACAGTCTCCACTCCTCTGGAAAGGTTTAACAGGTTTGGAGTGCGTCTGTGGGAATTTGTGCCCATTCCATCAAAGGCGCAGTAGTGAGATCAGGTGACACTCAGTCCAGCCCCTCCCACCTCTAACAGCTAACCGTGACTAAACACCATCACACCACTCAAGCGCCTTTAACTCTGTACCTGCTGGAGCAGCTTGTTTGTTTACATTCAGTTTATTAAATCTCTGTTAAAACGCGTTCAGTAAAATAATAAAGTAATCAGAGAGACGGAATCATGATCATAATAAAAATGATTTATTAAATCCAGTCATTACAGGAGGAATCGATCAGCTTCATTATCAATTCATCAAGGATATCAGACACACACACACACGCAATCACAGACACACACAGGCATACACACACTCACTTTTCACACGTATGCATACACACACAAGCACAAACACACATTCATTCAAACACACACACACACACACACACACACATTCATTCATTCAAATACACACACACACACACACACACACATTCTTTCTAACACACACTCACATGCACAAAGACACACACCCATTAATTTAACACACACACGATCAGACACACACATTCATTCCACACCATAAGCACACACACACACACACACACATACACAATCACACATACACATTCATTCAAACACACGCGCACACACATACACGCACTTATTCATTTACACACACAAACATCCACACATAGGCATAAACACACACACAGTCACACAAACACCCAGTTACACACACACACACACACACACACACACACACACACACACACACACATCATCACCTCTCATTAAAGTGAATTATTTATTCAAGTATTTGGTCCCTCATACACAAACGTGACGCTTTTTTATGGTCAAACTTGAAACAGAAAAATAAAAATAATAAAAGATAAACGACCCTCTGATCCACCACCTGATGAACCCTGATTTTATTTAGATGTAAACGTTTCCCCCGTCAGAGTGCAGAGACGAGAGTCTGGACGTCCCATCAGAGTCGCCGCTCAGAACCTTCAACCCAGACCCACGTCCAGCGACATCATCACGATGAAACCCAGGATGGAGGTCCAGGACGCCAGCTTCCCGTTCCCACTACACAGGAGGAGACACAGGGTGTTTATTACTGCATACCGGCAGGTGGATTTGTGCACCAGTACACACAGTGATCCCAGTAATCCCAGTAACACAGCAGCTCTTCTGTTCACTACACTGACACCAGGGGTGGCCAAAAGTATACAGACACCCTTATTAATATGAAATCGAGGAGGCAACAGTTTAGGGAAGGGCCCAGCGAGAATCTGGAATTCTCGTTCATCACAGTGGCTAACACGTGCTTCCTTTGACCGTACCGACAACTTGACATTCATGGATTCATGGAGCTTTTCTGACTGAATGTGCGCAACTCCCAACAGACACACTCCAAAATCTTGTAGGCAGCCTATTTAAACGCCACAAAACAGCCTGAGACGTAACCAGCTCCCTCTTGCGGCACTGTGGTTCAATTTTGGCCCGTTTCTTTCGGCAAACCATCTTTAATGCCGCAAAATTATCAGGCATAACAGTCTCCACTCTTCTGAAAAGGTTTAACAAAGGATTTTGGAGTGCGCCTGTGGGAATTTGTGCCCGTTTTATTAAGAGAGCAGTAGTGAGATCAGGAGACACTAAGTCCAGCCCCTCCCACCTCTAAGAACTAAACGTGTCTAAAGATCATCACAACACCCAAGCGCCTTTTTAACTCTGTACCTGTACCTGCTGGAGCAGCTTGTTTGTTTACATTCTGTTTATTCCAAGCATTCAGGAAAACAGGAAAAACAGGAGGAATCGATCAGCGATCAGCTTTATTTCTGCCTGCGGTGTCCACAGTGGACAGAGATGGCGCTGTTGGATAGGAGGATCCCACTACTCCTTTTTTAATCCTCCACCGCTCCTGCCAGCGCCTCGACCGCTCACCAGGAGTCGCTGTTGCTGCAGGAGGAGGATTAATCTAGCCGTCCCGCCTCCCCTCACTCAGACCCGACCCATCGTGTCTGTCCGGCAGCCCACCAGGCCGGTAGCACCAGACACGAATCCCGTGTTAGTCACCTGACTTGAGCTTCGGGTATGATGTCATCCACGACGACGTAAACCATGGCGCCGGCGGCGAAGGCCAGAGCGTAGGGTAGCAGCGGCTCGGCTAGCGTCACGGCGACGGCGCCCAGCACTCCTGCCAACGGCTCCACCATCCCGCTGAGCTGCCCGTACCTACACACACACACAAACACACACACACACACATACACACAAACACACACACACACACACACACCATCATATTATAACCAATAATTCAACCATTCAAGCCTAGTGAATCGAGCCTGAATCTCACATTTCTACTGGTTCTACTGGTGTTACTGGTTCTATACTGCGCTACACGGACCCTAAGTGGAATTCTGGCTTCTTTACACCCGCCGGCACCTCAACCGGACAGCAGGAGTCACTGTTTCACCCGCAAGAAGGTAATAGCACATCCGACCCTTCCTCCATCCCTCCCTCAGACACGGCCACCGTAGCGGTTGCCGGCTAACATATTAGACCGCCACACAATCCCAGTTTAAGTGGCCTATAGTCCAGATTTGGTCAGTTTAAGTGGCCTATAGTCCAGATCTGGTCAGTTTAAGTGTCCTATAGTCCAGATCTGACAGTTTAAGTGGCCTATAGTCCAGATCTGACAGTTTAAGTTTCCTATAGTCCAGATCTGGTCAGTTTAAGTGGCCTATAGTCCAGATCTGACAGTTTAAGTTTCCCATAGTCCAGATCTGGTCAGTTTAAGTGGCCTATAGTCCAGATCTGGTCAGTTTAAGTGGCCTATAGTCCAGATCTGACAGTTTAAGTTTCCCATAGTCCAGATCTGGTCAGTTTAAGTGGCCTATAGTCCAGATCTGACAGTTTAAGTTTCCTATAGTCCAGATCTGGTCAGTTTAAGTGGCACTTTTGACCCTATATGAGGTTTTAATATAATAAAGCAGAACACTCACCAGAAGGCCCACCATGTGGACACCCCGGAACCTCTGAGTGGCAGACTCACCGCAAGGCCTTCTGGGAAATTCTGGATTCCGATGCCTATGGCCAGGTTCCTGAAATACAGACACACGCTGGATGAAGATGAGATGATTTCTGCAACTGCTCTGTTCCTCTGACTGGAGGATTGGAACACCTAGGGTCATGTTCTTGTTTCTACTCTAATTTAGTCGTATCCAATTCTCTGATGGCGTCTCACTTCTACTGCTGCAGCACAGACCTCTTCTTTTCTGGACCGGGCACTTGCATAACTTTAGGGGCGAGTGTTAGCGTGTATGAAACAGTAGTCTCTTATCAAGGTAAAGGTGATCCAGACTGACACAGCACCCAGTAGCCAGATCCAAGTTCCTTATTGATACTGACTGTTCACAGGGGCACAGTCATGCAGTTAGGCCTTCCCTAAACTGTTGCCACGAAGATAATAACACGTGATCGAATTTAATGGTAATTGTCGTGTGTGTGTGTGTGTGTGTGTGTGTGTGTCGGCTTTGTTGTCTGAGTGTCGGCAATACCGCTGTTGACCACTAGATGGGAGCATCACCCAACAGAATGGTACATAAACACAATATGAACATTATTACGTGCATAACAGGCACAGATCGCGATAAAATCAGAATAAAAATATTGCCACCCCTGTATTTAGCATCAATGCAACCACAATTTAGCCAAAACAACTGGACTGAATGTTTTCTTATCAAGCTCATATGAGAACAGAGACTGTTGGGATCAATGCAACCACAATCTCATCAGCTCCACTTACCATATAGAAGCACTTTGTAGTTCTACAATTACTGACTGTAGTCCATCTGTTTCTCTACATGCTTTGTTAGCTCCTTTCACCCTGTTCTTCAATGGTCAGGACCCCCACAGGACCACCACAGAGCAGGTATTATTTAGGTGGTGGATGATTCTCAGCACTGCAGTGACACTGACATGGTGGTGGTGTGTTAGTGTGTGTTGTGCTGGTATGAGTGGATCAGACACAGCAGTGCTGCTGGAGTTTCTAAACACCTCACTGTCACTGCTGGACTGAGAATCGTCCACCAGCCAAAAACATCCAGCCAACAGCGCCCCGTGGGCAGCGTCCTGTGACCACTGATGAAGGTCTAGAAGATGACCGACTCAAACAGCAGCAATAGATGAGCGATCGTCTCTGACTTCACATCTACAAGGTGGACCGACTAGGTAGGAGTGTCTAATAGAGTGGACAGTGAGTGGACACGGTATTTAAAAACTCCACTCATACCAGCACAACACACACTAACACACCAGCACCATGTCAGTGTCACTGCAGTGCTGAGAATCATCCACCACCTAAATAATACCTGCTCTGTGGTGGTCCTGTGGGGGTCCTGACCATTGAAGAACAGGGTGAAAGGGGGTAACAAAGCATGTAGAGAAACAGATGGACTTTTTACTGAATGACAGGCACACTGAACATCAGACACGGTCAAACTGACTCAATCGGCCTTTGTTTCAGCATTCTTGCTTCAGAGGAACGACCGTTTCAACAAAGTGCGCTCGGTTGGTAGAGAACCGAACTGTTCGATACACAAAACATTCGAGAACCAAGGTTCCGCTGTAATTTGGTACCAGCTATATATTAAGAACTTCTTAAAGCTGTTTGGAACACTGATGCTGAGGTAAAGGATGGTGCTGCAGACTTGCCTGGCGCTCTCGAACGTAGCTGAAGGCGTTTTACCGACAGCTCCGAAGCCCACGCCGACAGCCAGGCCCTCTGAAAGAGAGAAAAAACACAAACAAACACGTAAACACGCCCGTCAGGGGACGTTAGTGCTTTCATCCACAACGCTAATGAACCCAGCGAGCGAGAAAACACAAACACTCGAGATGAAAGGAAGTCAGGAGAAAAAAACTGAGTGAGAGACGGTGAGATGTTTAATATACACGATTATTTTATACAGGCATGAACGTTATATTAGGGTTTAGTCCAGATCTGGTCAGTTTAAGTGTCCTATAGTTCAGATCTGGTCAGTTGAAGTGTCCTATAGTCCAGATCTGGTCAGTTTAAGTGTCCTATAGTTCAGATCTGGTCAGTTGAAGTGTCCTATAGTCCAGATCTGGTCAGTTTAAGTGTCCTATAGTTCAGATCTGGTCAGTTGAAGTGTCCTATAGTCCAGATCTGGTCAGTTTAAGTGTCCTATAGTCCAGATCTGGTCAGTTGAAGTGTCCTATAGTCCAGATCTGGTCAGTTGAAGTGTCCTATAGTCCAGATCTGGCCAATTTAAGTGTCCTGTAGTCCAGATCTGGCAAGTTTAAGTGTCCTGTAGTCCAGATCTGGTCAGTTTAAGTGGTCTATAGTCCAGATCTGGTCAGTTTAAGTGGTCTATAGTCCAGATCTGGTCAGTTGAAGTGTCCTATAGTCCAGATCTGGTTAGTTGAAGTGTCCTATAGTCCAGATCTGGCCAGTTTAAGTGTCCTATAGTCCAGATCTGGCCAATTTAAGTGTCCTGTAGTCCAGATCTGGCAAGTTTAAGTGTCCTGTAGTCCAGATCTGGTCAGTTTAAGTGGTCTATAGTCCAGATCTGGTCAGTTTAAGTGGTCTATAGTCCAGATCTGGTTAGTTGAAGTGTCCTATAGTCCAGATCTGGTAAGTTTAAGTGTCCTATAGTCCAGATCTGACCAGTTTAAGTGTCCTATAGTCCAGATCTGGCCAGTTTAAGTGTCCTGTAGTCCAGATCTGGTCAGTTTAAGTGGTCTATAGTCCAGATCTGGTCAGTTGAAGTGTCCTATAGTCCAGATCTGACCAGTTTAAGTGTCCTATAGTCCAGATCTGGCCAGTTTAAGTGTCCTGTAGTCCAGATCTGACCAGTTTAAGTGTCCTATAGTCCAGATCTGGCCAGTTGAAGTGTCCTGTAGTCCAGATCTGGTCAGTTTAAGTGGTCTATAGTCCAGATCTGGTCAGTTGAAGTGTCCTATAGTCCAGATCTGACCAGTTTAAGTGTCCTATAGTCCAGATCTGGTTAGTTGAAGTGTCCTATAGTCCAGATCTGGTCAGTTAAAGTGTCCTATAGTCCAGATCTACCAGTTAAAGTGTCCTATAGTCCAGATCTGACCAGTTTACGTGGCCTATAGTGCAGATCTGACCGGTTTAAGTGTCCTATAATCCAGATCTGACCAGTTTAAGTGTCCTATAGTCCAGATCTGGTTAGTTTGAGTGACCTATAATACAGAGATGTGGTCGGTTGTCTCAGCGGACACAGACGCCAGCCCTATACTGCTGTGTGATGCAGTCGGCTCAAAAATTGAGCAGAATTTCAAACATAATTGGTGATAAAAATGACCACCGTGACAGAAGAACGGAAACAAGACGAGACCCCGGAGAGACCCGATGGACTGCCGGCGGTTGTTTGATACGTTTCTTCGATACGAGCGTGTTCTCGAAGATCTGAAGCTTAGCGATTTGTTTATTTTGCATTCTAATATCTGACAGGAGAGAAAGAATCGCCACCATTCAGCGTGATGGGAAGCAGAGTTGTGAGACGGCGGCGTTCAGTCTATTATGTAAACAAACAGCTGATGTGTGAGGAGACGAGTCTGCGTCTGTGGTAATGAGATGCTAACGGCTCCCACGAGCACCGCGCGGAAACACACGGCGGGTTTAATAGCGCAGGCGTTCACGGCATTAAATCTGAGTTTGTAAGTGTGCGGCATTAACATCAAATACAACCGCGTTTCCGGAAGAGATGGGACGCAGCAAAGCAAATCTGATCAACGTTGACGTGTTTTGTAAATATAAACACGTTTAGAAGTTGGGGCGGAGGCTTGTTTACCGCTGTGTTCAGTCCGTGCTCGCCGTCGTCTGATTCTCCTCTTTAACAGGAGACAGATCTGGACTGCAGGCAGGCCAGTCAAGCACATACACTCTGTATTTACGAGGTATTTTTGAGGTTTGGAACACAGTAGTGAGCCACGATTCTTTGGTGGATCCTTTCATACCCAATCATGATTCCCTGACTTGTTACTCATTGTGAAACACTGGAACTTCATTATCCCATCAGTGTTCCTATTCATTCCACTTTTTAAAGTGTGAGGAACTGAGGACACTGATGGTTGCAGGTTTGCGAGTGGAATTTTTCTCCGTTCTTGCTCGATACGAGACTTCAGCTGCTCAACAGTCCGTGCTCGCCGTCGTCTGATTCTCCTCTTCATGATACGCCGGATGTTTACATTAGGGGACAGGTCTGGACTGCAGGCAGGCCGCTCAAGCACACACACTCTTTATATACAGAGCCATTCTGTTGCAGTGTGAACAGAATGCCGCCTGGCCTACACATCAATGGTACCTTCAGACAGTGGTGTATAGTAATGAAGTAATAATACTTCGTTACAGTACTTAAGTAGTTTTTTGAAGTACTTGTACTTTACTGGAGTATAAAAATTTTCGGCAACTTTCACTTTTACTCCACTACATTTTCTAAAGAAATTGTGTACTTTTACTCGCTGTATGTAAATTCGTTACTCGTTACTACAGAATGAAGGTAAATGATGTGAGATGTGTGACGGACTGCACGCTGGTTTGGTGAATCTGCGCCTGTGAGTTAGACGGTGATTAAACACATTAATGCGCATGTGCAAACGTTCTCTAAACGCTATCGGAGTTTTCTAAAAGTGCGTCGTTCACCCAAAGACCCGCAAATATGGAGATTTCAGAATCTCCAACACACTGATGTAAGTTAACAATGATTAACAAAGTAAAGCTGCAGCACCAATGTTTTTTTTTATATTATTAGCATTAACATTGTTCAGATATCTACCTCCCATTTTTACCGATTACATTCGAACCACAAATAAAACGTTTCATAAATCATTACATTTGTTTGGAATTCATTGACTGCAAAACTCATGAAAACACGTCCATTATTTTTAAAAACTCACCTACAGACAAATATATCCTCAGATAACTTCTGTATTAGACCAGAGGAGAGATTCATGGTGCTGAGGAACATGCAGCACGTCTTTAACCCTTTAATCATCTCAACATGAACTCAACTTATTATTCATGATTTTTCAGCTGTTGGCTTCAAGTTAGAAATGGTGTTTTTTTTTAAAGTAAGAATATCAATATTTTTTTTAGTTTAACACATGCCATTCAGTGAGTAGATACAGCCCAAAAAAGATTATTTAAATACAGCTTATTTTACTCAAATATTTTGATTTAAATTAATGCTTGAACAGATCATTAAAGGGATAAAAGTGCCGCACGTTTTGTTAAACTCTCCTGAGTTTTGCTTTAAATTAATTATGCCAAAATTATTTTTTTGTTATTGAAATATACTACCCAAATAAAAAAATGGGACAGTATAGAAAATGCAAATAAAATAGATGCAGTGTTTCTTATATTTACATCGACTCACATTCTAAAAACGTTGGAACAGGAACATTTAGGGCTCGTAATAAGTTAAAAAAACAACAAAATAATGTCATGATTTCAAACAGGTGATGTGAACAGTTGATTATGATCATGAATTGGCACAAATCATGTTCAGATGAAAGGAAGAAAACAGGTTAATTGTTAAGGTGGTTTACAGGCTTAAAAGAACAATCTTTATATTTAAAATGACCGCTTCAGCATTTACTTTTACTTCTACTTTTAATACTTAAGTACATTAAACATCAGATACTTTTAGACTTTTACTCAAGTAATGTTCTGAAAGGTGACTTTTACTTCTAAAAGTAAATTTCTGGTAAGATACTTGTACTTTTACTCAAGTATAGACTTCCGGTACTTTATACACCACTGCCTTCAGATACGTGTCGTAGACACTGACGCCCCTCATGCCATTACAAATGTTGCTTTTGCACCTTTCACTGATAACAGTCTGGATGGTCCTGTTTATCATTGGCCCATAGACTCATAGACGCCTGTTTTTCCCAAAAACAATCCGAACAGTGGACTATCTGACCACAGCACTCTCCTTCATCCAACATCTGCTGCTGGATTAGAGAGTTCCTCTCAGACTGCAAACAGAGAGTTAGAGTCGGCTCACGTCTCTCCACAGCCCTCAGACTCAACACTGGATCTCCACAGGGTTGTGTGCTGGGTCCACTACTCTATACCCTGTACACGTACGACTGTGTCAGTAGCCATCCAGACAACGTCACAATTAAGTTCGCAGGTCCAAAGGCTAGTGGGGTGGTGTGCAGACAACAACTTGGTCATCAACACCTCCAAGACTTCAATTTCGTTGTGCAAGTGTACAAGTAAAATGTGCAATGACAATGAAGGATTTATTCATTCATTCATTTCAGTTCATTTCAGGTGACTTCGGACCCAACTCTTGCTTCTCTACTGCCAGGTTGCCACTGTTGGGCCCTTGAGCAAGGCCCCCGACCCTTAATTGCTTATCCGTATTGTATTCATTTACAGTTGTATGTTGCTTTGGCTAAAAGTGTCTAAAACCATGCGAACTCCTACATTGTACAGCGTGGTGGCAGCTCAGGGGTTAAAACAATGGACTAGCAATCAGAAGGCTGCCGGTTCAAGTCCCACCATCACAAAGCTGCTACTGTTGGGCCCCTGAGCAAGGCCCTTAACCCTGAATTGCTTGGATTGTGTTCATTTACAGTTGTATGTCGCTTTGCATCTAAAACCATGCACGCTCCTACATTGTACAGTGTGGCAGTAGCTCGATGGACTGGTAATCAGAAGGTTGTCGGTTCAAGCCCCACTATCACAGAGCTGCTGCTGTTGGGCCCCTGAGCAGGGCCCTTAACCCTTAATTGCTCAAATTGTGTTCAGTCGCTTTGGATGGTGAGTGGAGCAGTGTCCACTCATCTGGGACGGCTTTACACAAGATTTCGGAGTGTGTCTGTGAGGAAGGTCATCCACTTTTCACCAAAATATGATTAAACACCTTAGGGAAGGGCCGATCAATCACAGACACACCCCTACATTTTGGAAAGTAGTTGCAAACGAGGGGTCACCGTTTTGGAACGGGATGTCCAGTAAGCTTAATTATAACAGCATCGATCTGTAGTACCACTCAACCTTCAGTAAAGGACAAGAACTGTGAGGATGTACGCCCATCGTTCGTCGTGCATCGAGCGCAGGAGGATTAACGGCTCTGTTACTCCGCTCGGTAATAAGAGGAGGTGTTTTACTGCTCCACACACTCACGAGGTGCCCAGGGAAATGCAGTTCAAAGCTACAAGGTTGCCAGCTCTTTCCTAAGTAGAGCGCCTGGGGCGTAATGGCTTATGACACTTTGATAAGGACCAGTTCTCTGACAAACCGCCGGCGAGGTGTCGGGCAGCCACAGCGCTCCACTTTAACCCCACTGAACATCTCTGAGATGAATCGGAACGCCGATTGCGAGCTCAGTCCCTCACATTAACATTCAAATGTTCTTTTTAACAGAACGGGCACAAATTCCTTCAGCTGTATTTCAAAGTCCATTTTTTTGCTCATTGTTTTAGAATGGGATCTCCAACAAGCTCATGCTCAGGTGTCCGCATACTTTTGACCCTACTGTCCATCATACACTACATATACTACACGGTCAAAACTATCGGGACGCCCCTTCCTTCAACTTTGCAGCAACAGTTTAGGGAAGGTCCCAAGAGTCCTGCACAGAGCCCTGACCACAGCACAAATTCCCATACACACACTAAAGTCTCGTGAGAAGCTTCTCAGAAGAGCGGCTGATGTTCCAGCTGAGGGTCACTCTGTTTTAATACCACTCACGGTCAGGCGTCCACATACTTTTGACCCTACTGTCCATCATACACTGTAAGAACAAAAGTACTGGGACACCCTTCTAATTATAGAATCCACATGTTCCAGACACGACTGACAGTTACTACCAGGTGTAATAAATCAATCATATAAAGGAGGAGACATGCTTCTGACTTAGAAGCAACAGTTTAGGGAAGGTCCCAAGAGTCCTGCACAGAGCCCTTACCACAGCAACAGTTTAGGGAAGGTCCTTTCCTGTTTAAAAACCAAGAGTCCTGCACAGAGCACAAATTCCCAAACAGACTAAAGCCTTCGTGAGAAGCTTCTCAGAAGAGCGTCTGATGTTCCAGCTGCTACCAGGTGTAATAAATCAATCATATAAAGGAAATGATATCCGTCCAACTTTGCAGAAACAGTTTAGGGAAGGTCCCAAGAGAACTGCACAGAGCCCTGAGCTCAGCGCAAATTTCCATTCACAGACTTAAGCCCCGTGAGAAGCTTCTCAGAAGAGCGGCTGTTGCTCCAGCTGAGGGTCAGTCTGTTTTAATACCGCTCACGATCAGGCGTCCACATACTTTTGGCTACCTAGGAGCCTAGGACCTCTAACAGACTGTCACCGAGCACAGCGGCATCATGGAACGATAACAGCAGGGTGATTAATAGCCGAGCTGGTGGTTACGGGTTTGATTTAATGAAGCGGTGGGCGGCGTGGTCACTGCTGAGCTGACCACAGCTGCTATCAGCCAACCGGGCATTCGTCAGGCGGTTCCTCACGATCCGTCCAGCGATCTGAGGTTTAATCTAGGGTTCATCCATTTATTCATCAACATCTGCCCACTGACCGGAACCCTGGTGTTCCTCTGATCAGCCAATCAGGATCGTCCACTTCAGTCCATTACGGTTCCTACAGAAGCTTCTCGTTCGTCCTCTGAGTGATATTTTATCCCCCCCGCGTTCACACTGGCAGCACCGTCGTCGCCTGTGGGCGTTTCTGAACTCGTTGCCATGGTTTCACTGATGCCAAGCAAGTGCCGAGACGATACGACTAATTTTACCATCTCGTATCTACAGATCAGACGTGTTCGTCTGTAAATACACTGTATTGCCAAAAGTATTCACTCACCCTCCAAATGATTAAATTCCAGACTGCTTCTACACACATTAGTGAAAGAACGGGTCGCTCTCAGGAGCTCAGTGAGTTCCAGCGTGGTACCGTGATGCCACCTGTGCAACAAGTCCAGTGGTGAAATTTCCTCACTACTAAATATTCCACAGTCGACTGTCAGTGCTATTATAACAAAGTGGAAGCGATTGGGAACGACGGCGACTCATCCACCGAGTGTTACCACGTAAAATGACAGGGCGGGTCAGCGGATGCTGAGGAACGTAGTGCGCAGAGGTCACCAACTTTCTGCAGAGTCCATCACTACAGACCTCCAAACTTCATGTGGCCTTCAGATGAGCTCAGGAACAGTGTGTAGGGCTTCATGGAACGGGTTTCCATGGCCGAGCAGCTGCATCCAAGCCTCACATCACCGAGCGCAGTGGTGTAAAGCACGCCGCCACTGGACTCTAGAGCAGTGCAGACGTGTTCTCTGGAGTGACGAATCACGCTTCTCCGTCTGGAGATCCGATGGACGAGTCTGGGTTTGGCGGTTGCCAGGAGAACGGTACCTGTCTGACTGTATTGTGCCGAGTGTAGAGTGTGGTGGAGGGGGGATTATGGTGTGGGGGTGTTCTTCAGGAGTCGGGCTCGGCCCCTTAGTTCCAGTGAAAGGAACTCTTAATGCTTCAGCACACCAAGAGATTCTGGACAATTTCATGCTCCCGACTTTGTGGGAACAGTTTGGGGATGGCCCCTTCCTGTTCCAACATGACTGCGCACCAGTGCACAAAGCACGAGGTCCATAAAGACGTGGATGAGAGAGTTTGGTCCTGACCTCAACCTGATAGAACACCTTTGGGATGAATTAGAGCGGAGACTGTGAGCCAGGCCTTCTCATCCAACATCAGTGTCTGACCTCACAGATGCACTTCTGGAAGAACGGTCAAAAAATCCCATAAACACACTCCTAAACCTTGTGGAAAGCCTTCCCAGAAGAGTTGAAGCTGTTATAGCTGCAAAGGTAACCATCTCCTGACCCCCCTGTGAAACTCCGCACCTACGACTGGCTTGATGAGATTTCATTGATTTATTGATTATCGATTTACCGAAAGCAGAGAAGTGACAAAACAAACATAATCACATAATCCTCACATAATCTCTCTTCTTACAAATATCTGTACAGAGATGTCTTACACCAGAGGACCAAAAGTATGTGGACGCCTGAGAACGAGCTTGTTGAGCATCCGGGTCCAAAAGCTTAAGCAATCTTTGCAGGTTCGGCACCCTAAATCTTCCAACTGGCAGCCCAAAGCCCCACCCACTATGCTCCCACTGTCCCTATATAATAGATATAATATATATTTCGTCACCTGTTAGCTGGAACACCTGAAATGAAAGATCAGGAGGGTGTCCAGATACTTTCGGCCATGTGGAGCAAAGTTCACATAGTCCGGAACGCTGAATATTTACCGAGAGTGAAACGCAGCAAACAGACCAGATCTGTGTTATTAAATGTCAGCTTATGCATATCCAACTCCCCTGGCATGCCCCCTCATCCCAAATACAGATTTAACTACTCATGAGAACAGAACATGGCCAAAAGTATGTGGACACAGAAGCTGAGCTGGTGTTCCTCAAAACCAGAGCAGATGTATCTGGGTGTGGCTCCTCCATCAGGAATTTAAAGAAACACAACCAGTAACACCAGTAACACCAGTTCTGTTCAGGGTGCCAGTTAAAAACGCACCACGCTCACGCCGCTCTGCAGACGGATATTACTGCAGCCGGCACGGCGGGCGGAACTCATCATAAAGTTGGCGATGACAGAGCCCCGCCCGTTTAGAGGGACGATACGCTTGGATTGGTTGGTTTTACTGTCTCTGATTGAACTGAATTTCAAGAGATGGAACACCGATCAGTAACAGCAGGGGGCGACAAAGAGGCGTCTTTAATTTAACCCTTCACATTCCAGCACAACTTGAATAGGCAGGTATGAAGGATTTATTTGCTCTAATTATAATATTTTAGAATATGTTAGGCGTCCACTGGCATACACAGATCTCTGCGCAACCTTTTCTGGAGGAGTGGAGACTGTTATGGCAGCAAAAGAGCTAAAGATAGGTTCAGAGAACATGAAGGACAAGCTACTGTATATATCCAAGGTTAGTAGTGCAGTGAAGTATGGTGGAGGTTGGAGGAGACGGACTCACCGGGGATGTTGTGGATGGTGATGGCCAGGATGAGCAGCACGATCCGTCTCCAGCTGCTGGCCGAGGAACTGCTTTCACCTAGAGCTCTACCAGCAAGGTCGTGACCTTCAGTACGGTCAGTGTGGGTGACCTTTCTCCTCTGGTGAACGTCGCCGTTCTCGATTCTGTCTGTAAATGAAACGGTCAGTCAATAAGAATCAGATAAACACACGGGTTCAGACACGCCCGACATCAATACACTCGATCAATCACAGCACAAATCAGCACGCGGCTCGACAGCCTGGTTTAAATCCTGGTTAAGGGCCTTGCTCAAGGGCCCAACAGTGGCAACCTGGCAGTGGTGGGGCTTGCACTGGCAATCTTCTGATTACTGAACCAGTACCTTAACCACTAGGTTACAACTGCCCTACATGGACGGACTGATGGACAAATATACAGATGAAAAGATGGACAGACGGACAGACAGACAGACGGATGGATAAATATACAGATGAATGGATGGACAGACGGACAGAAAGACAGACGGATGGATGGATAAATGGATGGACAGATATACAGATGGATGGATGAATGGACAGAAAGATGGATGATTGAAAGGCAGATTGACAGAAGGATGGATGGCTGTACAGATGATGGATGGATGGACGGACAGACAGACAAATGGATGGATAAATGGATGGACAGACAGATATACAGATGAATGGATGGACAGATGGATGATGGATGGATGGACAGATATACAGATGGAGGGATGAATGGATGGACGGATGGATGGACAGACGGATAAATGGACAGATAGATGGACAGATGGATGGACAGACAGACAGACAGACAGACAGACAGGTGGATAGACAGATATACAAATGGATGGACAGACAGACAGACAAATGGATGGATAAATGAATGGACAGACAGATATACAGATGAATGGATGGACAGATGGATGATGAATGGATGGACAGACGAATAAATGGACAGAAAGATTGACAGATAGATGGACAGATGGATGGACAGACAGATATACAGATGAATGGATGGACGGACAGACAGATGGATGGACAGATTTTTCAAATTTACATTTACGTCAACTTGTCTGAGCAATCGAGAGTTAAGGGCCTCGCTCAGAGGCCCAACAGTGGCAACCTGGCAGTGGTGGGGCATGAACCTGCAACCTTTCGATTACATGTCCAGTACCTTAACCACTAGGCTACAACTGCTCACAACATTTTGCAGACACTTTTATCCAAAGCAAAACTTACAATTATGACTGAATGCTGTCGGACGGAGCAATTGAGGATTAAGGGCCTCGCTCAGGGGCCCAACAGTGGATGATGGATGGATGGGCAGACAGAACCACGTTTCCTTTGTTCCTTCCTGATTCTACAGTAATTAAAGTCGTTAAATTATTGAAGGATTTGCAGATCGAAGAATTAATCAGTGAGGAAATAATTACAGCCGCTTAATTATCTGAGCACTGAGGAAACAAATGAGGGCAGAAGGAGGAAAGGGGAAGCAGCTACGTCTAAACGGAGGCGGCGGGTCTCTGCTGGGGGTGCTGGGGGTTCCTGCGTTAGTGCGTTCCTCTGCTCTGAGAACATCCCCAATTCCTGGTGGGATGAAGTCTGTCATTTAGAAAGATCCCAATCAAGGGGGTCTCCAATCCAATGTTTTGTACGTTCTGTTGGACGAGTGGGCGAGTGTTTAGTAGGGTTGAAGAGAAAAGAGAAGGACCTTCCCCAAACTGTTGTGTTTTATACGTCTGTTAGATGTAGCTGTAACACGTGAATTTAATCGGAACGCATCTCAAATTATTTACACTCTTTTATTTCTGCATTTCCTCCCTTTTTCTCCCAGTTTAGTCATATCCAGTTCCTCTTTCTCTGCTAGAGACCCCGATGGCGTACTAAGGAGGGTATAATCTCCAGACACGCCCACCGACCCCTTCATATTCGCCCGTACTTCGGTGGATCGGTCGGTCGGTCTCGCGCAGGGAGAGTCACGCGCTTATTTCCACGTTCCTCCACTTCTGTACAGGCGCCTCGAGCTACTAACCAGGGTCCTTATATAGCCCTGAAGACCACGCCCACTTTTATTTGTTTAGTCCTGTCTCTTCCCAACCAGCAGACCAGCGGCCGATTTGGTGTGCAGGGTTGACTGTGGCCACTAGGGGGCGCCCAGCCGACCGGTAGCAGAGCTGAGGATGGAACTCGGGAAGTCCAACGTCACTATTTTAATTCTGCATGTTCTCCCTTTTTCTCCCAGTTTAGTCGTAGCCAGTTCCTCTTCCTCTGCTGGAGACCCCGATGGCGTACTAAGGAGGGTATATTCTCCTGACACGCCCGCCCTCTGTACTTCGGTGGATCGTGTGTGAGGTCGGTCTCGCGCAGGGAGAGTCACGCACTGATCTCCATGTTACTCTACATCTGTACAGGCGCCTTCGAGCTACTAACTAGGGTCCTTATATAGCCCTGAAGACCACGCCCACTCTTATTTTTTAGTCCCGACTTTTCCCATCCAGCAGACTAGTGGCTGATTTGGTCTGCAGGGTTGACTGTGGCCGCTAGGAGGCGCCCAGCCGACCGGTATCAGAGCTGAGATTCGAACCCTAACCGTTTATTTCTATTATTTTATTATCTTTTTTTGGGGGAGGGGGTGAGGGGCGGTTCTCCCTGCTGGTAATCTGTACCAACCCCCTGGTGACCAACCGTGACAGGAACCAATCAGAACAAAGCCCTTATAGACGCGTTCCAGAATTCGTGAAGCTGAACGGCCGCATCGTACGACTGAACAGAGCGAGAACGTACGACAGATACGACGATGATAAACGATCTGAAACTCACGAGTAAAAAAAGTCCACACACACGTAGGGGAGCTGTAGAATCTAGGGTCAAAAGTATATGGACGCCCCTCGTTATTTTTAAGCTCAGGTTTTTCAGGTCAGCATGCTGTCTATGGTTTATTCACACTTCTGGTTACATGTTCCTGGGAGAGGCTCCTGACACAGCATGACCCTGACCATGACCTACTGAATTACTACAGGTAAAAATGTGGTATCACAGCAGAACAAATCAAGTGTTGACGCTGCACAGATCCAGGATTCCAGGTTCAAACCCACAGTTTGGCATGTTCTTCATGTGTCCACATAGATTTCCTATAAGCACTCAGGCCCCCAGATGCCACCCTGTCTACAGTGTATCCACACTTCTGGTCACATGTTCCTGAAAGGCTCTGGACACAACATGACCCTGACCAGGACCAACTGAATTGGTTCCTTGCCATTGTCAAATGCCCAGGTTGCCACCTCAACCTCCCAAGTTATCTGTGCAGTTTCTCCTGCCCAATATCAAGATGATCTCCTCTAGGAGGCATCTCAGGAGCTTGGGCTGGTTCTCCTGGATGATTTGTGCCACCACACCACTGTCATCCAAGTCTGCTGAACGTGGAAAACCAGAAGCTTCCGGAACCAGCAGCAGGTTCACAGCATGGACTGGATCCATCAAGCAGGACGTACTAGATCACATCTCCGGTGGGTTACATCTCCTGAGAGACAGCCCCAGGCTGGTGGGTTCTGCTCCAGGTTCCTCATCAATAATGCACAGAAGCAGAAGCAGGAGGTCGATCATAACGAGTCTCTGAAACCTCCTGCTCCATCATCCAAGACCGAAGAAGCTCAAGCTCAGATCTCCACCTGAACCCGGCGCTGTGAGGCTGTCAGTCAAACTGCTGCACTGACGAGAGCTCTGGGTACGAGAACTCTCAGCCTGGATCAGAAGATCTGCACTGACAATCAAACAATCCACAGTAAACATCTGGAGGAGCTCAAACTCATCACAGCCAGCTGATAAACCGAGGAAGTTAAAGAACCTGCAGGAACATTCCAGACAGAAATCCTAAGAACTGGTAGAAATCCCCACAGACACACTCGGAAATCTAGTGTAAATGCTTTCCAGAAGAGTGAATGACTACAAAGGAATCCTTATAATCGGTAGGGATTCCCACAGACATATTCAAAAATCCTTTCTGAAAGTATAGATCAATACAAAGACATTCTGAAAACTGGTAGAAATTCCCACAGACACACTCCAAACTTTAAATCCTTTCAAAAAGCATAGGTCAATGCAAAAAAGCCAAGAATTTGGCCGAAATTCCCACAGACACACTCCAAAATCTAGTAAAAATCCTTTCAAGAACAGAAGATGAATACAAAGAAAATCCCCACAGACACACTCCAAAATCTAGTTTAAATCCTCTCAAAAAGTTTAGATCAATACAAAAGTAGCCATGAATTTGGTAGAAATCCCCACAGACTCACTCCAAAAGTGGATGACTACAAATAAATCCTTCAAATTGGTAGAAATTCCCACAGACATGTTTCAAAATGTAGTGGAAATCCTTTCCAAAAAAAAGTGGATGGATACAAATAAATTCCTACAGCCGGTAGAAATCCCAATAGACACACTCCAAAATCTAGTGGAAATTCTTTAAAAAGCGTAAATAAATACAAAGAATTCCCACAGACACACTCCAAACTCTAGTGGAAATCCCTTCCAAAAGTATAGATCAATACAAAGTCATCCTTAATGAGTAGAAATTCCCACAGACTTGCTCCACAATGTAATAAAAGTCCTCTCCAAAAGATTGAAGGAATATAAAGACATCTGAACAATTCCACAGATACACTGCAAACTCTACTTGAAATTCTTTCCAAAAAGAGAAAATTCCCACAGGCACACTCCAAAATCTAGTGGAAATCCTTTCCAAAAGAGAGGAGACTGTTATAGCTGCAAAAGCAGAGGTTACTAATAAAACAGGGCTAGTTTATGCAGTTACTCCCTCTGCTGGCTGATCGATGGCGCTGCACAGAGACGGGGGATAATGGAGATCAGTGCGTGACTCTCTGTGCGCTATACAGATCTTTATATGAACCTGCCTGGTGCAGGTGAAAATAATCTGCCTTATGAGCTCCATAACTGGATGTGTCTGAAACCCCTGAGCTCAGTGCTGATGATGGGTGT
The DNA here is from genome assembly GCF_030014385.1 of Trichomycterus rosablanca. Lineage (NCBI taxonomy): Eukaryota > Metazoa > Chordata > Actinopteri > Siluriformes > Trichomycteridae > Trichomycterus > Trichomycterus rosablanca. The sequence continues at coordinate 39,294,146 of NC_085997.1, forward strand.
CCACATACTTTTGACCTACACACGTGCACACGGCGCTTTTATAACGTTATTTTATTATTATTACGATTATTTGTGTTTATGACGTGTTCAGGAGGAAACAGAGACGAGATCGAGCGGAGCTGTGAAGAGGCTCAGAGTCTCCAATCAACTTCTAAATTATTCAGCAGGGCTTATCTACTGAGCACGACAGGAAGTGTGTGTGTGTGTGTGTGTGTGTGTGTGTGTGTGTGTGTGTGTGTGAGCGCTTGAGGCTGTTAGGGAGCCGCGGTCCGAAGATCAAAACTAGCGCAGAGCCATTAGCACCCGCCAAACCCAGACTCACACATAACAAGTGTTTGTTTACTCATGTGTGTGTGTGTGTGTGTGTGTGTGTGTGTGTGTGTGTCGGTGTGAAAATGTAAATGTGTGTATCGGTGTGTGTGTGTGTTTGTTTACTTGCGTGTGTGTGTCGGTGTGTGTTTGTTTACGTGTGTGTGTGTCGGTGTGTGTTTGTTTACTTGCGTGTGTGTGTCAGTGTGTGTTTGTTTACGTGTGTGTCGGTGTGTGTGTGTTTACGTGTGTGTCGGTGTGTGTTTGTTTACGTGTGTGTTTATGTGTGTCTGTGTGTCGGTGTGTGTTTGTTTACGTGTGTGTTTATGTGTGTCTGTGTGTCGGTGTGTGTTTGTTTACGTGTGTGTGTGTCGGTGTGTGTTCGTGTGTGTGTGTATGTGTCTGTGTGTGTTTGTTTACTCATGTGTGTGTGTGTGTGTGTGTGTCGGTGTGAAAATGTAAATGTGTGTATCGGTGTGTGTGTGTGTGTGTGTTTGTTTACTTGCGTGTGTGTGTGTCGGTGTGTGTTTGTTTACTTGCGTGTGTGTGTCGGTGTGTGTTTGTTTACGTGTGTGTGTGTGTCGGTGTGTGTGTTTACTTGCGTGTGTGTGTCGGTGTGTGTTTGTTTACTTGCGTGTGTGTGTCGGTGTGTGTTTGTTTACTTGCGTGTGTGTGCCGGTGTGTGTGTGTTTGTTTACTTGCGTGTGTGTGTGTCGGTGTGTGTGTGTTTACGTGTGTGTGTGTGTGTGTGTCGGTGTGTTTGTGTTTGTTTACTTGCGTGTGTGTGTGTGTCGGTGTGTGTGTGTTTACGTGTGTGTGTGTGTCGGTGTGTGTTTGTTTACGTGTGTGTTTATGTGTGTCTGTGTGTCGGTGTGTGTTTGTTTATGTGTGTGTGTCGGTGTGTGTTTGTTTACGTGTGTGTGTGTGTCGGTGTGTGTGTGTTTACGTGTGTGTGTGTGTCGGTGTGTGTTTGTTTACGTGTGTGTGTGTGTCGGTGTGTGTGTGTTTACGTGTGTGTGTGTGTCGGTGTGTGTGTGTTTACGTGTGTGTGTGTCGGTGTGTGTTTGTTTACGTGTGTGTGTGTGTCGGTGTGTGTGTGTTTGTTTACTTGCGTGTGTCTGTCGGTGTGTGTTTGTTTACGTGTGTGTGCCGGTGTGTGTGTGTTTGTTTACTTGCGTGTGTGTGTGTCGGTGTGTGTGTGTTTACGTGTGTGTGTGTGTCGGTGTGTTTGTTTACGTGTGTGTGTGTGTGTCGGTGTGTGTGTGTTTACGTGTGTGTGTGTGTCGGTGTGTTTGTTTACGTGTGTGTGTGTGTCGGTGTGTGTGTGTTTACGTGTGTGTGTGTGTCGGTGTGTGTTTGTTTACGTGTGTGTTTATGTGTGTCTGTGTGTCGGTGTGTGTTTGTTTACGTGTGTGTGTGTGTCGGTGTGTGTTTGTTTACGTGTGTGTGTGTGTCGGTGTGTTTGTTTACGTGTGTGTGTGTGTCGGTGTGTGTGTGTTTACGTGTGTGTGTGTGTCGGTGTGTGTTTGTTTACGTGTGTGTTTATGTGTGTCTGTGTGTCGTGTGTGTTTGTTTACGTGTGTGTGTGTCGGTGTGTGTTCGTGTGTGTGTATGTGTCTGTGTGTGTTTGTTTACGTGTGTGTGTGTGTGTGTGTCGGTGTGTGTTTGTTTATGTGTGTGTGTGTCAGTGTGTGTGTCCCCAGTTATGTGTGTTTTTATATTTCTCACACTGATTGCTTTCATGTCAAAATCCAAACCCTGATATTGCGCAACACCCCAGTGGAACGTGGTTAGATAAGTGAACTCAGTCGTTTGTTTGGTCTGGAGAAAGATAAGAACCAAACCTGCACCTTCATTCCATCACAGCGCAGTTCTGTCTCGCAGCTCTGCAGACGGATATTATTGCAGCTGGCACAGAGGGCAGAACTCGCCATAAAGTTAGATAACAAAGCTCCGCCCATATAGAAGGACGATATGATTGGTCAGTTTTACTGTCATTTGAATTTTGTCCTTCAATAAATTCCTGTCAATTGACCCTGACCTAAAAATCCACTGTCGGACCAGCGATCACAGCACGATGTTCCTTCTAAAGACAGCAGGGGGCGACAAAGAGACGTCTTTAATTAATTAATTAATTTATTTATTAAGACTTTTAGGTCGTGTCAAACCTGTGCTGAGCGAGCTCTTCACTATCACACACACACACACACACACTCAGATCCTAACTGGACCATCAATACTGATCAAGTGAGCAGAAGTTCCAGCTCGCCGGACCGGATCGTCTCAGATTTTGGTCATTACAGATAAGCAGGAGCTCAGTGATCCAGCCGAGAAGCTCCTAAAACTGCTGAGGTGCCTTCAGAGAGGAACTGAAGCTCCTGAAACGAATTTCCTGCCTGTCAGAAAAGATTCACGTCTTCAGATCTGTCACTACAAAAAAACACACAGGTTCTGAAACAAAATGGAGAGTACACTAGGTGTCCAAAAGTATGTGGACGCCAGGTCATTTTAGAGGACCGGAAGAGGGCGTGTCTAAGTTCTTAGATCCTTTAAAATGCTCCTACTGAGGCGCCTTCATACTGAGTGATGACCTGACTGAATAACGAGGGAGCGTCCGGCGCCTCCTCAGCCTTCACATTCCAATACAAACTGAACAGGCAGGTATGAAAGATTTACTTGCTCAGATTTATGTTCGTTTAAATGTTAAATTATAAGCAGATAAAATACAATTAGAATCGAACATTACATTGTATTATTATATATACACTGATCAGGCATAACATTAAAACCACCTCCTTGTTTCTACACTCACTGTCCATGTTATCAGCTCCACTTACCATATAGAAGCACTTTGTAGTTCTACAATTACTGACTGTAGTCCATCTGTTTCTCTACATGCTTTGTTACCCCCTTTCACCCTGTTCTTCAATGGTCAGGACCCCCACAGGACCCCCACAGAGTAGGTATTATTTAGGTGGTGGATGATTCTCAGCACTGCAGTGACACTGACATGGTGCTGGTGTGTTAGTGTGTGTCGTGCTGGTATGAGTGGATCAGACACAGCAGCGCTGCTGGAATTTTAAAATACCGTGTCCACTCACTGTCCACTCTATTAGACACACCTACCGATCGATCATCTATTGCTGCTGTTTGAGTCGCTCATCTTCTAGACCTTCATCAGTGGTCACAGGATGCTGCCCACGGGGCGCTGTCGGCTGGATGTTTTTGGTTGGTGGATTATTCTCAGTCCAGCAGTGACAGTGGGGTGTTTAAAAACTCCAGCACAACACACACTAACACACCACCACCATGTCAGTGTCACTGCAGTGCTGAGAATCATCCACCACCTGTGGGGTCCTGTGGGGGTCCTGACCATTGAAGAACAGGGTGAAAGGGGGTAACAAAGCATGTAGAGAAACAGATGGACTACAGTCAGTAATTGTAGAACTACAAAGTGCTTCTATATGGTAAGTGGAGCTGATAAAATGTCCATAAGATAAAAAATGTTAATTAATTATTAAAAAATCATCACAAAAGCGTTCAAGTGATCTATTTACCGGCAGCTCTTCTCCACCTTCATGTACCAAATTTCCACCATCTGGCACCTTTTATTTAGGGACGTCTTTCTCTCTTTTTATATGGTCCACATTTGGATATACTCAATTCCCCTAGCCAGTTGCATGACACCCGTGCTGGCTAAGAAGGCTCCCAGGCAGGAGGTGCCACGCTGGTCTCTCCGTATTCCTCCGCCTTTACCAAACAGTAGGTGTCACTGTTGCACTGGCAAGTAGGTCAGCTAGCTGGATTTTCTTAAAATTTTGGACATTATTGCACGTCCACTACGATGGCTCCAAGAGGAAGAACCGAAGAACCGAATCGGAATCACCAGGAAGAACCTGAAGCACCATAATCAGCAGTCGGAGGAGATTTTAAGGAAACAGGAAACGGCCAATCACAGACCAGAAAGAGGAGCATGAGAGGAATGTAACCCAATAGGAAAAAAATGAAGACGTCAGTTCAGCCTTAGAAACACGACCAGTAAGACCAGTAACACCAGTAACGCCAGTTCTGTTTAGGTCCCAGTTCAAAACGCGCCACACTCACACCCACGCCGCGCTGAGGACGGATATTAAGGCAGCACGGCGGGCGGAACTCGTCATAAAATCAGAGATAACGAAGCCCCACCCGTTAAGAGGGACGATACGATTGGTCAGTTTTACTGTAATGTGAAATCTGTCTCTGATTGGAACGAATTGCTCGAGCTGAACCACCGATCAGTAACAGCAGGGGGCGACAGAGGGGCGTCTTTAATTTAACCCTTCACATTGTGATACAAATTGATCAGGCAGGTATGAAAGGTTTATTTGCTCAGATTTGTACGGAATTCGTAACAAGGTCAGAGATAACGAAGCCACGCCCATTTGGAGGGGCTTTTGAAATCGGAGCGCTGATCAGTGGGCGTCTATAATTTAACCCTTGACATTCCAGGAGCTCTTAAGACACCAGAGATTCCAGAGACTGGGGGGGGGGGGGTTACTGAGGAGTTCCAGAAAGTGCTCCTTCACTTCCCCTGCAAGAAGTGAATCCCTGCAGTCATGATCCGAAATCGAGCAGCAAAGCCTCTTCAGAACAGTAACAGCCTTCATATCAATTCCCATAATCAATGTTTCAGCCACGCCCATCCATAACAGGCGTATAAAATCAATAATACACCATAGACTGTGTGTATTAAACATTGCAGCAATAGTTTGGGGAAGGTCCTTTCATGTTCCAGCATGATTGTATCCCTGGGAACACAGCGAGGTCCGTGAAGTCGTCGTTTGAAGACTTTGGTGTGGAGGAACTTCAGAGCGACGACGCCAATCTCACAGACACTGAAGAGATTTAGGATGAATCGGAACACCTTTGGGATGAATTGGAACGTCCATTGCAGGCCAGGCTCTCTCTCTCTCTCTCTCTCTCTCTCGGTTTTGTTCAGAATCGATGGCACAAAGAAGCCACGAAGACGGGAACGCCCGTGATTTTGGAACAGAACGTCCGTCACGGTTTGAAGGTGGAGCCACCGGTCGCACCGACCGTAACCGTTTCACCATTGTTGGTTAGTTAGTTAGTTAGTTAGTTCACCGCCGGGCGTATTTCAGGAAGCAGTTCTGATCCCGATTCGTCCCCCTGCTGCACATTCGGCGCCGGCTGAGAGGCGGACGAGGACGAATAAAGACGTTTAATAACCAGAGCCGGCGGCGCGGCGTTCTTCAGCGCATTAAGCTGCGCTAATTAGAGCGACCGGATCGAAGCGCCGGGCTTCAGAGCGGGTGATTAAAGGGCGCCCGAGGCCTCGTCCGATTTAGCCGTCGCGTCTGTGCTTTTTACGATGGATGCGTCCGGCTCCGTTCGTTTCAAGCTTCGTAGCCGCTGGAGGATTTACGTTTATAGGCTGTCGTAACGTATGAATAGTTCCGCGCTACGCGTCTGTGCGTCTTTATTTTTAACGCACAAGCACTATATGGTCAAAAGTATACGGACACCGCTCATAATTACTCCCTCCACTCTGCCCACCCTGACCCTGTTGCTCTTTTGGACCGCTCAAATCCCTGTAGACATATTATTAAATCCTAAGAGCGGAGGCTGTTATAACCGCAATGAGCTGAAGAGAGGCAACTCTGATCATATTAATGCCAACGGTTTTATAATCAGGCAGCCCGGTGATGAGCAGAAGACCAGGAGCACCAGATACTTTCATTATCTCAGTCTGCTGGTGGAATGGATGTTTCATTGCTGTGGTCAGGGTCTCAGATGCTGTCTGACTATGCACAGGAGCAGTGCCTGACCGACTGAGCAAAACTCCCCACAGGTACACTCCAAAATCTGGTAGAAATCCTGCTGAGGATATAAGTGTGAACGGTTTTGGGACAGGATCTCTATCAAGCTGTCTGGTGTCCACATACTTTTGGCGCAGGTTTTATTTTTTTTTACTGTTGGCTTGCTGGTTTCAGGCCTTGATAAATAAAATATAGAATATTTATAAAATAAAGATAAATAAATAAATTAATAATAAAACCTAAAGTAAGATCTGTTAGAGACGGAGAAGAATGAGAAGATCTGATCATTAGAAGAGCAGAAACAATCCGGAAAGCAGCGATTAGAATCAGTCATAACATTAAAACCACCTCCTTATTTCTACACTCACTGTCCATGTTATCAGCTCCACTTTCCATATAGAAGCACTTTGTAGTTCTACAATTACTGACTGTAGTCCATCTGTTTCTCTATATGCTTTGTTACCCCCTTTCACCCTGTTCTTCAATGGTCAGGACCACCACAGAGCAGGTATTATTTAGGTGGTGGATGATTCTCAGCACTGCAGTGACACTGACATGGTGGTGGTGTGTTAGTGTGTGTTGTGCTGGTATGAGTGGATCAGACACAGCAGCGCTGCTGGAGTCCACTCACTGTCCACTCTATTAGACACTCCTACCTAGTCGGTCCACCTTGTAGATGTAAAGTCAGAGACGATCGCTCATCTATTGCTGCTGTTTGAGTCGCTCATCTTCTAGACCTTCATCAGTGGTCACAGGACGCTGCCCACGGGGCGCTGTTGGCTGGATGTTTTTGGTTGGTGGACTATTCTAAGTCCAGCAGTGACAGTGAGGTGTTTAAAAACTCCAGCAGCGCTGCTGTGTCCGATCCACTCATACCAGCACAACACACACTAACACACCACCACCATGTCAGTATCACTGCAGTGCAGAGAATCATCCACCACCTTAATAATACCTGCTCTGTGGGGGTCCTGTGGGGGTCCTGACCACTGAAGAACAGGGTGAAAGGGGGTAACAAAGCATGTAGAGAAACAGATGGACTACAGTCAGTAATTGTAGAACTACAAAGTGCTTCTATATGGTAAGTGGAGCTGATAAAATGGACAGTGAGGAGGTGGTTTTAATGTTATGGCTGATCAGTGTATGTACACCGGGTTGCTCGTTTATATTATAAGGTACGTAAACATTCGGACAACGGACTGACCGGATGAAAACAGGAGAGTTACTTTCAGCTACCTTCTGATTACTAGTCCAGTACCTTAACCACTAGGCTACAACTGCCTACATAGAGAGCCGTATAGCGTATTGAGAGACAAATTTACATTGACATTTGCGGCATTTATTGTGACAGCAAATAATTCAAGCGTGAGGGTTAGGGGCCTTGTTCAGGGGCCCAACAGTGGCAACCTGACAGTGGTGGGGCTCAGTTCGAGCTCTAGATCTTTCCACTGCGACTACGGTTCACTTACGTAACAAATGTAAAATAAAAAGGGAGGTGTTTCTACCAACATGGCAACCCAGTGTATATACGTGTGTTAATTAAAAAGTCAGCAGAACCAACGAACCCACAGAGAGCCAACGTACAAGTGTGTGTGTCCAGGCTGGGCTAGGATGGCAGAAAACGGGCACATGAAGTGGCGCTTGCCTGAGTGAGTTCCTCCTCTACCTATCCTGACCGACAGCTCGTCCGCTGCCGCCCACGGTGTCGCCGGGTCCTCCGCTTTCTCCTTGGCTGGTCTGGCGTCTGAAGAGAGGGCCAAGGCCAAGTGGCCGTCCGCGCCGACACCCTGGAAAACAAATCAAATACTTATATAGAGCTGGCTTTGTGCCCGGGGCTTAGTCAAGGGCCTTCCCTAAAGTATTTGGAAGCATATTATTTATCATGTATATACTAAAAGCATGCACAAAACTACCCAAAAAAAAGCAAGTTCGAATCTCAGCTCTGATACCCGTCAACTGGGCATAACCGGCCACTATGGTCTGCCGGGTGGGAAAAGACGGAACTAAAAAGTGGGCGGGGCCTTCGACGCTGTGTCAGGACCCTGGTTAGTAGAAGTGGAAGAACATGGAGATCAGAGTGACTCTCCGTGCACGCGCCAGTCCATCGAAGTACGGGGGGATAAGAAGGAGTCGGAGGGAGGACGTGTCAGGAGAATATACCCCCCTCAGTACGCCATCGGGGTCTCCAGCAAAGAAAAAGGAACTGGCTACGACTAAACTGGGGGAAAATGCAGAAATAAATGAGTAACCGAATGGGAACAAATTCCCACAGACACACTCAGGTCCAGAGTCCCAGCTCTTTAGGGGTGCCAGGGGTAGCGCCACAGACGGACACACTAGTACATCACGGGTTCGAATCCCAGCAGCGCTACCAACCTGGCCAGGTGTCCAACAGACGACTGGCTGTTTAAATATTTACGCAGGGCGTCCACATACTTTTGGCCCTAGTGTGTGTTTTATATTAATAAAAACGGACACGTCTCGTCTTCTCATCGCTTTTACCGCCCTGGGATTTGAAACCACAACCTTTGCGCCACTAGGACGGAACATGAACCTCTGTCCTACACTGTATGTTTATCGAGCAAGAGCCGCGGGTTCCTCCGGGAGGGGATTCGAACCCTTAACCCAGTTCCCTCTGTAGTCACTTATTACAAAACACGCGACCTAATAAACAGGCTGACACACTTTATCATTATTATGTCGACGCCCCTCCTGCTGGGGTCAGAGTGCAGGTTAAGAGGGCTAAGGAGCTGGGATTCAAACCTACAACCTTCTACTGGATAACCAACAGCTCTACCCACCAGTCTCCCACTGTCCGCTGATTATCGAGCTCAGGTGTAAACAGTACGTCCACGAGATGCAAACCTGCAACCTGCGAACTTCTCTGTGCCCAAATAAATACGAATAGTTTGACTGCACCCATTTCCTCCCAATCCAGTCGTATCCAATTTCCATCCAATCCTGACCGAGTAGAGTCGTGACTAACACACACCCTCTCTGACGTGTGCAGCACAGACCGCTTCTTTTCACCTGCACTGGGCAGGTTCATACGAAAATGGAGATCTGTATAGCGTACGGAGAGTCACACACCGATCTCCGTTATCCCCCGTCTCTGTGCAGTGCAGCACCTGCCAGCAGAGGGCGTAACTGCAGCAGTTATGATGAATCCCACCCTCCCACTCCATGTTTTGTATTTGGGTTTTGTTACTGGGGTCGTATGTGTGAACCCGTTCCCGTTCTGTAGTGATTTACAAATGTTCAAGGGTGCTCATGCGCAAGCCCAATCCCAGGTGGCGCTATAGACCTGGCCGGGCATCCAAACAGGCACCGTTGGCTGGGTTTCATCGCCGCTGTACAATCCTAGCTCTCTTTGAGGCATGCCGAAAGCAAAGATGGGGACTCGACTCGTTTCAAATGACTCATGACTCGCAAAAAAATGACTCGTGAAAAACAAGAGTCTCTAGCGTCAGCATGTGTTACATTAGTTACGTGTGATAATTATATATATATATCTAATTATTATTATTATAAATATTCTGCTCTCTAATAATAATAACGCTCCGGCCGTCTGAACCCACAACACACACAATGTGTAAATGTTCCAGCAGCTTCCGGTGTAGTGATGAAGCGTCGCTCCCTACTCCCTACACCGTCTGAAGTTCACTTCATCTGAACATTCTCGTTACCTTTGGATCTGAATCTCACTTAAAATGGTAGAATACCCTACGTAGTGCACTTCACAGGAACGACCGGGGTGAATGGAACGCTCCTACAGAATCGGTGCTGATGGTTGAGAGACGCTTTCTGAACCAATCAGAGCTTCTGATTGTAATTGTTAGTAAGAAATGCTGTTATTTGCGTTTATTCGGTTTGCGTCACACAGATGACGTGGTAATGAAACGCTCGATCGGCTTTCTAACGACTTCCTGTTTTACTTCACCACCGGGAAAAGTTTGGAGGTTTTTAATTATAAGCACATTTACAAAATAACGGATTCTATTCCTAATGGGACGCACGCTTATAAATGTAATAGCATCTGGAAGAACAGAAGCTAAGGTAAGCAGCGGTTATGATGGTTTTTGCTGTGTTTGGGATTTTGGCCGCTGTGCCGTGATTTATCGAGCGCTTTTGTTCTGTAATGAAAACAAAACGTATCAGTTGAAGCTTTTAACTGGAACCTTCTTGTTACAGAAATTACATTCATTTACACAATGAGGAGGAAAGTAAAGGCACGAAGTAAAACGGCTAAATACACTCGCTAATCTGTTGTTGTTTTTATCTGAACTTACAGATTATTTCTTTATTTCTACGCTACATTTATAATATAAGTTTTGTGGAGATTATAAAGACTCGGACTCGTATTTTGTGACTCGTGAACATCTCTGGCGTGTGTTAGTCACGACCCTCCTCGATCAGCACTGTTAATAATTTGAAAGGATAAATATGAAAAGATTTAATATTAGATTTGTGAATTATTTTCATCTTATTTGAAAAGTCTTGTTTTTATGTGGTGTGCGTAACTTGAGTTGACGTTCCAGTGTTTGTTTTTCATGATAAAGTGCACCGAATGGTGACAGAACTATCAAAACAACATAAAGTATTTATTTTTACTTTTGAACTTTACTCTCCTGAGTCCCACAGAGTAAAAACTGGCACTTGCTCGATATTTCTGAACACACTGGAGTCGTTACCCAGCGGTCATAAGTCAATAGTTCAGCTTGTGGTCATCAGTCAATAGTTCAGCACCTTTACTTTTCCCAAACGTCCAGCAAACACACCCTCAAGTCCAAAAACAGTTACAAAACTCATCGCTGACCTTTAACTCGACAGGCTCTGATATCGAGTGTTGTCTTGCAATCCGAGCCTACACTAAAGTTCCCGGATCAGAACTCGGAGGCTCAGTGGTTCCCAAACTGTTCCTGCGATGCCCCAATTTTGTAGATAAAAATATCTAAAGTGTTTCTAGTCACAAAGCCTGGTGGGGCGCAATAATGTTCAGTATGTTCAGCGACAGGCTGCTGTCACAGAGCTGCTCCACGGACGGGTTTAGAAGGTCCTTGGTCCCCAGAACCATTAGGCTCTACAGTTCCAACAGGCAGGGGCGGCGGCTGCAGCTAAAGACTGAGGGTCCTATACTTAACCATGTGTGTATGTTGATGTGTGTGTGTGTTTCTGCATATATATATATCAGAGTTTATTATTTCATAACGTTTATTTTAGTCAATTGACTTTGTGAATGTTCAGTTATATTTCTACAATTTTGGAATCGAAACGGGGAATCAATAGAAACCAGATTTGATAAGCTGAATCAGAATTGCAAAATTACAAACGATACCGAACCCCACTCAGGGACAACTTAAATAAGAGTTTATTTATTATAGTTTACCTACGTTTGTTTTAGGCTATTTACTTTGTGAATGTTCCGTTAACACCTAAAAGTATAAAGATATTTTGGTATCTATACATTTGGCCTTTTTTTACATTTTGGAATCGACTCAGGGAATCAACAAGAAATTGAATCAATTAGCTGAATCAGAATCGCCAAAATATAAACGATACCAAACACTACTCAGATATAATTTGTATGATATATCACACTTAAATTTTTGTATATTAGATATTAAAGTTTATTTAAAAGTGTATTTTAGTCTATTTACTAACTAAACATTTCACCTTTTTAAAATTTTGGAATCGAAACGAGGAATCGAGAGTCGATAAAAAGAATCCGAATCTCAAAAAAAATAATGCACAATATATGCTACACTTAATTTATTACAATATTTATTATATTTCTTAACGTTTAATTTAGTCTATTTACTTTGTGAATGTTCAGTTAACACTTTAAAAGAGTTTTGGTATCTAAACATTTTACCTTTTTAGCGAATCGATAAGCTGAATCAGAATCGGATTCAGAATCGCAGAAAACGATACCGAATCCTACTTAGCGATGACTTGTTTGATATCAGAGTTTATTATTTCTTACATTTCATAAAGTTTGTTTTAGTCTATTTACTTTGTGAATGTTCAGTTATATTTCTACAATTTTGGAATCGAATCGTGGAATCAATTAGAACCGGAATCGAGAAGCTGAATCAGAATCGGAATCAGAACTGCAAAAATACAAACGATTCCTCACCTGAGCTAGCGGTGCCCAAACATGCCTGATTTATTTGCCCTGTTATGCCCTCCACTTTGGAAACCAGTGCCCAGGTGGAGCTGCAGGATTTAAGGAGGCGTCCTACCTTCTCTCAGAATGCCAAATAGTAAATACGTTGAAGGAAAACTAATGAGACAGAATTAGGATGGCAGCGTGGGGGGCGGTGGTTGTGTTTTTAAGCCATGTGTTTGTGGAAAGTGTGTTTGGTGTGTAATTTTTACCCAATACATGCAGCATTAAATAATAAAACAGGTGCACTCGCCGTTGGAGGTGTGGGGTGTGTGCGAGGGTATGAGGGGTAATTGAAATCGTGTGTGCAGGGGTGTGAGGGGTAATTGAAATCTCCTAACAAAAACATAAATGCCATTTTGACCCTATTGAGCGGATCCCAGTGTGAGCAGCACCAGGCTTTATTCTCAATCTGTGTGTGTTTACCTGTGGGCGCCTTGCGTTCATCACGCGAGCCGCCGCCGCCCGTTCATGCCCGACACTCTTAATCTATCTTGCTGGACGGGCCGTAAGCATAATTTAGAGTCAAAAAACAACACCACAGGCCGATAAATCACCCGTCGGGGCTTATCAGTGATATCCAGTCCCGCCGGCTCTGTCAAACAGGCCTGAAAATAAAAAAGCTAATCGCTTGTGTAGCGGTTTTATAAACCAGCTCTGACGTTCCCTTCAAACAGCACACATCCGCTCCACACCGATCTGAGATTTACACTCGCTTAGACGAGAAAAAAATAAATAAAAAGATAAGACCTGTTTGGAGGTCAGTCAGCAAAACAGAGAACCAGATCTGACGATGATGAAGTAGGTGGAGATGAAGGAGAAATTAAAGATATCGCAGCTACTCGGATCTCAGAACTGACGTGAGCAACTCGATTATAACAGAAAAAAAGCAAAGTGATGAAAAACTGGTGAGATAAGACGACGGTAAAATGAGAATCTGGTGAGATGAAAAACCTGGTGAGATAGGAGGAAGGCAAATAAAAAAAGATTAGAAGCTGGTGAGATTAGAAGACAGTGATATGAAAAGTCGGTGAGATTAGAAACTGGTGAGATTAGAAGTCATTAAGAAGAGAAGCTGGTGAGATTAGAAGCTGGTGAAAAGAGAAGCTGGTGAAATATGAAGACAGTGATATGAAAAGTTGGTAAGATTAGAAACTGGTGAGATTAGAAGTCATTAAGAAGAGAAGCTGGTGAGATTAGAAGCTGTGAGATTAGAAGACATTAAGAAGAGAAGCTGGTGAGATTAGAAGCTGGTGAAATGAGAAACTGGTGAGATTAGAAGACAGTGAGATGAAAAACTGATGAGATGAGAAACTGGTGAAATAAAAATCCAGGGAAATTAGAAGACATTAAGAAGAGAAGCTAGTGAGATTAGAAGACATTAAGAAGAAAAGCTGGTGAAATGAAAAGCCGGTGAGATTAGGAGGTAGTGAGATTAGAAATCAGTAAAATGAGAAGCTGGTGAGATGAGAATCCAGTGAAATAAAAAAGCCAGTGAGATTAGAAGCCAGTGAAATGAGTGAAAAGTCGGTAGGATTAGAAATGGGTGAGATTAGAAATTGTGAGATTAGAAGCCGGTAAGATTAGAAGACAATGAGATTAGAAGATGGTGAGATGAGAAACGGTAACACAGAAAGATGGTGAGATTACAAAACTGTAAGATTAGACCGTAGTAAAATGAGAAGCCGATGAGAGGAAAAGCCGGTGAGATAAGAAACCCAAAAAATGAGACCCAGTGAGATGAGAAGTTGGTGAAATGAGAAACTGGTGTAAAGAAAAGCTGGTGAGATTAGAAGTCGGTGAGATGAGAAGCTGGTGAGATGAGAATTCACCGAAACAAAAAAGCCAGTGAAATAAGAAGCGAGTAAAATGGGAAGCGGTAACACAAAGATTGTGAGATGAGAAGCCGATAGAAAAAGCCGGTGAGAATAGAAACTGGTGAGATAAAAAGCCAGTAAGAAGAGACTCTGCTGAGATGAGAAGCTGTGAGAAGTTCACAGAATGACATTTAGTTCCTCCAGAGTAATGAGGAGGTTTAGATGGCGCCGACGGGCCGAGTCTCAGCGTGCGGCTCTAATGAAATTGTCCTTTTTAATTGCGCCCCTTAACGAGCTGAGCTTAATTGGTCGGCATCTGCAGCTGGGTCCTCAGGGGGGTGAGATGATGTGTTATTCTGCGGGTGTGTGTGTGTGTGTGTGTGTGTGTGTGTGTGTGTGTGTGTGTGTGTGTGTGTGTTCATAACGGCAAAACTGCACTGTCCAAAACACTTGAACCAGAGTCATGGTCAGATCTAGTCATAAGTATGTGGACACCAGGCCTTCCTACATTGCTAATGATACGCTTCTGGGCACAGTCAGGTCCATGAAGATACGAGTGTGGTGTGGAGGAACTCTGGTGGCCTGCACAGAACCCTGACCTCAACCCCACCGGTCAATAACGGTCCGAACTGATCTGATGCCCCAGAGTACAGGTGAGGAGAAATGTGCACCTATATGTGTACAAGACACGGACACCAAGGATCTCCACAACTCTTCTTTTCTGTGTTAAGTGATAATGATTTTCTGAAGAGCTCCCAAGTTCGTGTGGCTATATGTACCACGGTAGCCAGATTCTTCTGAGCAAGATGAAAAGCTGATGAGATGAGAATCAGGTGAGAAGAGAAGATGGGTGAATGATGAGAAGTGACATTAGAAGACAGTGAGATGGGAAGCCAATAAGATGAGAAGCTGACAACATGAAAAGTCGGTAAGACAAGAAGAAGATAAAATAAGATGTTGGTGAGATAAGAGAACAATGGCATGAAAATCAGGTGAGACGAGAATCTGGTGAGAAGAGAAAACGATAAGATGAGAAGTTAGTGAGATGAGAGAACAATGAAAAAAGAACTTGTGACATTAGAAGCCAGTGAGATAAATAGACAGTAATATGAGAAGCTAGTAAGATAAGCAGACGATAAAATGAGACGTTGGTGACATGAGAATCAGGTGAGATAAGAAGCCAGTGAGATGAGAAGCTGGTGAGACGAGAAGATAAAATGAGAAGTTGGTAAGATAAAAGAACATGAAAAGAACAATGACATGAAAATCTGGTGAGATGAGAAGATGGTGAGAATGGAAAACGATGAGATGAGAATCAGGCGAGATTAGAAGACGATGAACTGAGAGAATGATAAGATGAGAAGTCAGTGAGATGAGAAGCTGATAAAAAAAAGACATCGATGAGAAGCTGGTGAGATAAGATGATGATAAACTCAGAATAAGAAGCCGATAAAATGAGAAGCTGGTGAGATAAGACGTGGATAGAAGCTGGTAGGATGAGAATCAGGTGAGATAAGTTAGTGAGATAAGAGAACAATGAGATGAAAATCCGGTGAGAAGAGAAAATGATGAGATGAAAAGTCAGTGAGAAAAGATGCTGATGAAAAAAGAAGCTGGTGAGATGATGACAATAAAATTAGAATCAGGTGAAAGGAGAAGCTGGTGAGACAAGATGTGGATAGAAGCTGGTAGGATGAGAATCAGGTGAGATAAGAAGTTGGTGAGATGAGAGAACGATGAGATGAGAATCAGGCGAGATAAGAAGCTAAAGAGATGAGAAGTCGGTGAGATGAGGAGCCAACGAAAAAAGAATTTAGTGACATTAAAAGCCGGTGAGATGAGAAGTCGGTGAGATGAGAATCAGGCGAGATAAGAAGCTAAAGAGATGAGAAGTCGGTGAGATGAGGAGCCAATGAAAAAAGAATTTAATGACATTAAAAGCCGGTGAGATGAAAACAATTAGATTAAAATCAGGTGAGATGAGAAGACAGTGAGATGGGAAGCCGATAAGAAGAAAAGCCAATGAAATGAGAAGCTGGTGAGACGAGAATCCGGAGAATTTGGTGAGATAAGACAACAATGAGACAAGAAGCCAGTGAGACGAGAAGCCTATAAGAAGAGAAGCTGGTGAGATGAAATGGTTTCTCAAACGGTACCATCTGATAGCTCAACGGTTACAGCAGCAGTTTCCACCCTCGACTCCCTGAATCTTTTCATGATATTATGAACTGTAGGTAGTGAAAGATCTGAATTCTTTGCAATCTTGCGCTTTAGACTTTCTCAGGAAGTTTGATGATCACCTGTTACCAGGTACAGTGCTAATCATGGAACCTTCTGGAACAGTGGGGCTTCTATAACCTCTTATTTGGCCTCTGAATAAAGTGTCCCAACTCTTTTGGAAATTAGGTTTAGATCTTTTCAGCAGCTGCTCGAGATCTGACTTTCAGCGACACAGAGATTTAATCAGACCAAAGTTCCTCTGTTGCTCAATTTCATCCCAATTAAAAGAGGAGCGAACACCGAGCCCTGGTCACGCCTCTTCATTAACCTCTGAGTGACTGCAGCGTTCCAGCTGGCGTATTAGCATGCTAATGTATGCACGTGGGAGGGGCACTTAGCATCTAGCTCCATCTATTCAAAACAAAAATGAACGCTAAGGCGACGAGCGGTTAAACTAAGCGATCTTTTTTTTCTAGTCCAAAAATTGGATATTATTTCTGTGTTTTTTCTAGTCCAAAAATTGGATTTTATTTCTGTTTTTATTTTTTTCTAGTTTTAAAAAATGGATTTTATTTCTATTTTTTTCTAGTTTAAAAAACTGATTTTATTTGGATTTTTTTCTAGTTTAAAACATGGATTTTATTTGTTTTAATTTTGTTTTCTAGTTTAAAAAATGGATTTTATGTCAGTTTCTTTTCTAGTCCAAAAATTTTAATTTCATTTGTTTTAATTTTTTTTCTAGTCAAAAAATTGACTTTTATGTCTGTTTTTTTAGTCCAAAAAAGATTTTTTTTTTTTCTAGTCCAAATATTGAATTTAATTTCTGTTTTTTTTTGTTTTTTTTCTAGTTCAAAAATTGGATTTTATTTTAGTTTTTATTTTCTGTCCTAATGAGAGTTCTGGATATTTAACACTCTGGCTTTATTCCACGTCGAGCAGAAGCAGAGATAAGAGTGACCGGACGAGAACAGAGGAACGTCTTCAGGGTTCTTGCTCCTCAGCCCTTGATTGTTGAGCTGTGTGTGGAAGCTCTGGTGTGGATGATGAACCGCACGTGAACCCTGTTCAGAATAATCAGAGCTCCGGCTGTATGTGTGGGAAAATGGAACCTGGAACCTGGCTGAAATATTCATGACGTGTGTGTGCTACATGAATAACTCAGTTCTGTGTTACGGTTACTGGGAGAATCAGAGCCGAGCGGAGTGAAAATTTTACTGTTCATCTAACACGCTAACGTCAGTTGAACCACTTCTGACCCTCAGTTAGGAATTTATACTGAAAATCACATGACTTCCAGTAATACAGTCTAATAAATAATAACAATAATAACAATAATAATAATAATAATAGTAATAATAATAATAATATTAATACTGATAATAATAATAATAATACTGATAATAATAATAATGATATTATTAATAATAATAATACTGATGATTATAATAATAATAATAATAATAGTAATAATAATAAAAATAATAATACTGATAATAATGATAATAATAATAATGATAATAATAATACTAATTAATGATAATGATAAATAATAATAATAACAATAATAATAACAATAATAATAATAATTAATGATAATAATAATAATAATTAATGATAATAATGATAATGATGATACTATTACTAATTATTATTTATTTTTATTTATTTATTTATTATTATTATTATTATTATTATTATTGATATTGAACTCGGAGAGTCCAGAATCCCAGCACTGATGCACTAGCAGTACTTCCGTCTGTTCCACAGACGTTCTCAGGATGATCCGAGTGTTTCAGCTGATGTATGATGGTGGTGATGCGGTGAGACGGAGCACGGCGTATAATCGTGTTTGCATTTTAAAATGTGCTGAATTAGGGTTATGAATACGGTAAGAACCGACCGGGTGCTGCTTTCTACACTATAAAACGGTTTGTTGGGTCATTATGTTGAACTGAACTTGAATAACGGGATAAAAATGATCCCAGAGGGTAAAATTTATAAAATAACTTCAGACCTCCGTGGTACAGAGACGGAACCGTACGTGAGTATGAAGGCGAGTTATACGACCGTAACGAAGCGATCGGGTGCTTGTAAATACCGCGGTGGTGATGAGGTCACTAACCCTTATAATGGAGTCGGTATTTACAGGCGGGCGAGCGCTCCGTTACAGTCCCGGTCTCCTCTGAGGTCGACGACCTCCCATCTCCGTCCTCTGGGTGTTCGGTGACCTTCCCCAGCATGATAAATGGGTTCAAGTGCTGGAATGTGCATCACCTCCTCTTTATAAACCGGGGAAATGAGAGGTCGTGATGGAGATCACGCAGAGAAGTCGTGACCAAGTCGCCGTTCTGCTCCGATTTACTAATATCATTTATTCTCCCTGTAGTTTAATACACAAACCCAGTTATTAAAGGTTACGCAACACCTACAGTCCAGTCTGCACACCCCTTTCA
This sequence comes from Trichomycterus rosablanca, assembly GCF_030014385.1. NCBI lineage: Eukaryota > Metazoa > Chordata > Actinopteri > Siluriformes > Trichomycteridae > Trichomycterus > Trichomycterus rosablanca. The sequence continues at coordinate 39,312,930 of NC_085997.1, forward strand.
CCTTCTCCACGTTTCCACGTACAGATCTGTACACACCCTGAGCCTAATACCTGGCTGATGCACCTTTGGCAGCAATTACAGCTTTAAGGCATCCTGGGAAAGAAGCTCTGAGCTTGGAACACTTGTTTCTGGACATTTGTGCCCGTTCCTCCCGGCATATCCTCACAAGCTCCGTCAGGTTGGTGTGGATCGTCGGTACACGCCCATTTTCAGCTCCTTCCACAGATGTTGGATTGGATTCTGGCTGGGCCGAAGCCACGCCTTTGTTCTCTTGGCTGTGTGCTTCGGGTCGTTGTCATGTTGGAAGGTAAACCTTCACCCCAGTCTGAGGACCAGAGCGCTCTGGAGCAGGTTATTTATCATCAAGGATCTGGGTGTACTGAGATGCATTCATCTTTCCCTCTATCAGGACTAGTCGCCCCGGTCCAGCTGCTGAAGAACATCCCCACATCATGATGCTGCCACCACCATGCTTCACTGTAGGGATGGTATTAGCCAGGTGATGAGCGATGCCTGGTTTCCTCCAGACGTGACGCTTGGTATCCAGACCAAAAAGTTCCAGAGAATCTTGTTCCTCATGGTTTGAGAGTCCTCTAGGTGCCTTTTACTGAGGCGTGGCCTCCGTCTGGCCACTCTACCATACAGGCGTGATCTGTGGAGTTGCTGCCTGGATGGTTGATGATCTGATAGGTACTTCCATCTCCACAAGGATACGCCGGAGCTCTGTCAGAGTGACCCTCAGGTTCCTCCTCACCTCCCTGACCAAGGCCCGTCTTCCCCGATCGCTCAGTTTGGCCGGGCGGCTTCAGGTCTAGGAGGATTTTTGGTGGATCCAAACCGCCTTGACACAATCCTGTTTCTGAGGTCTGCAGATGATTCCTTCGACCCCATGGCTTGGAGTTTGCTCTGATATGCTCTGTCGACTGTGGGACCTTATATAGGTAGGTGTTGATGATCCCCAATCATGTCCAATCAATAGAATTGACCACAGACGGACTCCAATTAAATTGTAGAAACATCTCAAGCAGCATCGGTGAAAACAAAATGCACCTCGGCTCACTTTTGGGTGTCGTATCACACTCGTGTATGTATGATATTTTACATTTAGATTTTTAATAAATGAGCACAAATGTCTAAAAACCTGCTTCACTTTGTCATTGTGGTGATTTTGTGTAGAATTGTGACAAAAAATGAACTGAATCAATTATAGAATGAGTCTGTAATGTAATAATACATGGAGAAGGTGGCAGGGGTGTGCAGACTTTCCGGGCTTGACTGTTTATCACCCACGAGAAAAGGAAACGACTAATTCTGGCCACGTTAGCAAAGTCTCTTCTTTACTTCCGGCGCTCTTATTCAACACGACTACCGATGGCGCTTCTCACTCGGTCGCTTCAATATCTGCGAGTAGTTTAATGCATTTTACCGTATCGACCGCTGATCCGAGCCTACAGGACTACTTATCCTATAAAAAACCCCCAACATATTTATCACATATCATATACTGTATCTCAGCCAGAGTTAGAATATCTGTTCATTTCTGCAGCCGCAGGATCTCAATCAGAACCAAGCTGTCATTATAATAATAATAATAATAATCATTATTATATTCTCATCGCACCAATAATGCTTCTCCGCAGGCGTCCACAAGCGCAGAGCCGTTTAATTATCAGCTCAGGTTTATGAAGTGTTGAGATTTAAATTAGAATCCAAATCACCCGCACTTGTACGAGAACAAAATAACAATTTACACACCATTTAACTGAGGTTAAAAATCTATCCGACTGCTTTAAATATTTAAAGCCTAAACCACCAAAACACTGCCTAAAAATGCCTCAAAACTTTGTTTATTTATTTTAATAAGCGATTATTTGACCCTCTATGAAACACAAAAAAAGAGAAACTAAAATGTATTATTATTTTTTTATTTACTTTTCACTGCATGTTTTTGTTTAACCCCTTTCACTTTTAATTTCCTTTAGTTTTTTGGACTCGAGTAATTTAAAACTTATAAACAAATAACTGGGGTCTCTTAAAAAAAAAAAAAAAACACACTCAACCTGCCAGTGGGATTGGTGGGGTGGAAAAAATACATTTCATTTGGTTTTGTCCATTTTTGGTTCAACCTGAAACCTCCATGCATTCGTAATGTCCACGAAAGTAAAGCAATATACTCATGTATCAAATCTGATAAAATTTTTTACAGTTAAATAAGGACAAAACAGAGATTGTCGTGTTTGGCAGCAAAGAAAAGAGGACCAGTGTCAGTGAACACCTCAGTTTCCGGGCTCTAAAAAACCAAAGACCAAGTCCGAAATCTTGGCGTTCTAATAGACTCAGATCTCACATTCACCAGCCATATAAAAACCATCACCAAAACAGCCTTCTACCATCTCCAAAATCAAGGGTCTAGTGTGCCAACAAGACCTAGAGAAGCTGATCCATGCTTTTATCTCCAGTAGGGTGGACTATTGTAATGGTCTCTTAACTGGACTTTCCAAAAAGACCATTAAACAGTTACAGCTCATTCAGAACGCTGCTGCTAGAGTTCTAACTAAGACGAAGAGAACTGAGCACATCACTCCAGTTCTAAAATCTCTACACTGGCTTCCGGTTAGTTACAGAATAGAATTTAAAGTGCTGCTACTGGTCTATAAATCACTGAATGGGTTCGGCCCAGAATACATCTCAGAAATGTTTAGAGAATATAAACCCAGTAGATCTCTTAGATCCATGGACTCAGGTCAGCTAGTTGAGCCCAGAGTCCAAACTAAACACGGTGAAGCAGCATTTAGCTGTTGGGCTGCATATAACTGGAACAGACTGCCAGGAGATATTAGATGTTCCTCAAATGTAGAAATCTTTAAATCCAGGTTAAAAACTTTTCTTTTTTCTTGTGCCTATGATTGAGCTTGAAATTTTTGCTATTACCCTCATTTTACCATATTTCTTTTAGTTTTTCATGCTCTTCTAAATTATAGTGTATATTTTACTATATTTTCCTTTAGTTTCCATGTTCTTAATTTTTTATCTCTCTTATTTTAATTTCATATTCCCTAAATTGTAGGTTATACTTTACAATATTTTCTTTTAATTTTTCATGTCCTTAATTTTTTTTTTTTTATATCTCTTGTTTGAATTTCATGTTGTCTTAATTGTAACTAAATGTTTGCAAGAAGTCTTTCTGAGGTTTTAGATCTCAGGAATGTTTTAATGCTTTTAATTATTTTTTCCTTATGTAAAGCACTTTGAATTGCCACTGTGTATGAAAGGTGCTATACAAATAAACTTGCCTTGATACGCTTGGCATTATAGGGCAAAATCTTTCAAATCAGTTTCACGCTGTTTGCTTTAGGTTTAGAACAGACGGCTTGAATTTGTGCTGAAACGTGTTCGGTGTAAAGTACATGAGCAAACACAGTTCCAAAAAAGCTGGGACGGTAGGTAAAGTGCAAATAAAAACAGAACGCAGTGATTGGTTCATAATCGTTCATAATAATAAATATTACATGTTTTACAGTATCAGTATTATTACTATTATTATTATTTTAAATAAACACAAATTCACAAATTTTGTAACATGGGTCAGTAGCGAACCGTGAATCTTGAACCTCAGTCCTCTATACACCCCCCCCCCCATAGTTTCCATAGTTTACTGTGTCCTTATTTATAATGCATGATTAGATTAAAACCCTACACGGAAACAAACAAACGATTTAATTATTTACGGTTTGCAGAGCTCCAGGGCCTGAGCTCAACCCTAACAAACACCTTTATGATGGATAGAAACATTACCAGCGAGCCAGGGCTTTCACATCTGTCACCCAGCTACTCAATCCACCACATTCCCAACACACAGTCAACACCCCAGTGCTTCTCTTCTTTTTTCTCTATTTGTTTGCATTTTCTTCCGATTTATTGTAGTCATTTTGTCTTCAGCTGCTGTGGATCCCTGATTGCATTCGAGGAGGGCGTGTTGCTGCTCACGCCCCTGCGCAGTCCTTACCCTTTCTATTTCACCCATGCTATCTGCTAACCGGGGTCCCTGCACAGGGTTAGATAACCCCACCCACATAGTACGGTCTTTCTGCCCTAGCAGAAACGGTAGCCAAATAGTGTCTACTGCATGCATGGTATGGGGGTGTGTCAGTACCAAAGTCTGTCATGGTATGGGGGTGTGTCAGTACCAGGGTGTATCATGGTATGGGGGTGTGTCAGTACCAGGGTGTGTCATGGTATGGGGTGTGTCAGTACCAGGGTGTGTCATGGTATGGGGTGTGTCAGTACCAGGGTGTGTCATGGTATGGGGTGTGTCAGTACCAGGGTGTGTCATGGTATGGGGGTGTGTCAGTACCAGGGTCTGTTATGGTATGGGGGTGTGTAAGTACCAGGGTCTGTTATGGTATGGGGGTGTGTCAGTACCAGGGTCTGTTATGGTATGGGGGTGTGTCAGTACCAGGGTGTATCATGGTATGGGGTGTGTCAGTACCAGGGTGTGTCATGGTATGGGGTGTGTCAGTACCAGGGTCTGTCATGGTATGGGGTGTGTCAGTACCAGGGTGTATCATGGTATGGGGGTGTGTCAGTACCAGGGTCTGTCATGGTATGGGGGTGTGTCAGTACCAGGGTCTGTTATGGTATGGGGGGGTGTCAGTACCAGGGTCTGTCATGGTATGGGGGTGTGTCAGTACCAGGGTCTGTTATGGTATGGGGGTGTGTCAGTACCAGGGTCTGTCATGGTATGGGGGTGTGTCAGTACCAGGGTGTGTCATGGTATGGGGGTGTGTCAGTACCAGGGTCTGTTATGGTATGGGGGTGTGTCAGTACCAGGGTCTGTCATGGTATGGGGGTGTGTCAGTACCAGGGCCTGTCATGGTATGGGGGTGTGTCAGTACCAGGGTCTGTCATGGTATGGGGGTGTGTCAGTACCAGGGCCTGTCATGGTATGGGGGTGTGTCAGTACCAGGGTCTGTCAAGGTATGGGGGTGTGTCAGTACCAGGGTCTGTCATGGTATGGGGGGGTGTCAGTACCAGGGTCTGTCAAGGTATGGGGGTGTGTCAGTACCAGGGTCTGTTATGGTATGGGGTGTGTCAGTACCAGGGTGTGTCATGGTATGGGGGTGTGTCAGTACCAGGGTCTGTCATGGTATGGGGGGGTGTCAGTACCAGGGTCTGTCATGGTATGGGGGGGTGTCAGTACCAGGGTCTGTCATGGTATGGGGGTGTGTCAGTACCAGGGTCTGTTATGGTATGGGGTGTGTCAGTACCAGGGTGTGTCATGGTATGGGGGTGTGTCAGTACCAGGGTGTGTCATGGTATGGGGGTGTGTCAGTACCAGGGTGTATCATGGTATGGGGGTGTGTCAGTACCAGGGTGTGTCATGGTATGGGGTGTGTCAGTACCAGGGTGTGTCATGGTATGGGGGTGTGTCAGTACCAGGGTCTGTTATGGTATGGGGGTGTGTAAGTACCAGGGTCTGTTATGGTATGGGGGTGTGTCAGTACCAGGGTCTGTTATGGTATGGGGGTGTGTCAGTACCAGGGTGTATCATGGTATGGGGTGTGTCAGTAACAGGGTCTGTCATGGTATGGGGTGTGTCAGTACCAGGGTCTGTCATGGTATGGGGGTGTGTCAGTACCAGGGTCTGTTATGGTATGGGGGTGTGTCAGTACCAGGGTCTGTTATGGTATGGGGGTGTGTCAGTACCAGGGTGTGTCATGGTATGGGGTGTGTCAGTACCAGGGTCTGTTATGGTATGGGGGTGTGTCAGTACCAGGGTCTGTCATGGTATGGGGGTGTGTCAGTACCAGGGTCTGTTATGGTATGGGGGTGTGTCAGTACCAGGGTCTGTCATGGTATGGGGGTGTGTCAGTACCAGGGTGTATCATGGTATGGGGTGTGTCAGTAACAGGGTCTGTCATGGTATGGGGGTGTGTCAGTACCAGGGTGTATCATGGTATGGGGTGTGTCAGTAACAGGGTCTGTCATGGTATGGGGGTGTGTCAGTACCAGGGTCTGTCATGGTATGGGGGTGTGTCAGTACCAGGGTCTGTCATGGTATGGGGTGTGTCAGTACCAGGGTCTGTCATGGTATGGGGGTGTGTCAGTACCAGGGTGTATCATGGTATGGGGTGTGTCAGTAACAGGGTCTGTCATGGTATGGGGGTGTGTCAGTACCAGGGTCTGTCATGGTATGGGGGTGTGTCAGTACCAGGGTCTGTTATGGTATGGGGGTGTGTCAGTACCAGGGTCTGTTATGGTATGGGGGTGTGTCAGTACCAGGGTGTGTCATGGTATGGGGTGTGTCAGTACCAGGGTCTGTTATGGTATGGGGGTGTGTCAGTACCAGGGTCTGTCATGGTATGGGGGTGTGTCAGTACCAGGGTCTGTTATGGTATGGGGGTGTGTCAGTACCAGGGTCTGTCATGGTATGGGGGTGTGTCAGTACCAGGGTCTGTCATGGTATGGGGTGTGTCAGTACCAGGGTGTGTCATGGTATGGGGTGTGTCAGTACCAGGGTCTGTCATGGTATGGGGTGTGTCAGTACCAGGGTGTATCATGGTATGGGGGTGTGTCAGTACCAGGGTCTGTCATGGTATGGGGGTGTGTCAGTACCAGGGTCTGTTATGGTATGGGGGTGTGTCAGTACCAGGGTCTGTCATGGTATGGGGGTGTGTCAGTACCAGGGTCTGTTATGGTATGGGGGTGTGTCAGTACCAGGGTCTGTCATGGTATGGGGGTGTGTCAGTACCAGGGTGTGTCATGGTATGGGGGTGTGTCAGTACCAGGGTCTGTCATGGTATGGGGGTGTGTCAGTACCAGGGTCTGTCATGGTATGGGGGGGTGTCAGTACCAGGGTGTGTCATGGTATGGGGGTGTGTCAGTACCAGGGTCTGTCATGGTATGGGGGTGTGTCAGTACCAGGGTGTGTCATGGTATGGGGGTGTGTCAGTACCAGGGTCTGTTATGGTATGGGGGTGTGTCAGTACCAGGGTGTGTCATGGTATGGGGTGTGTCAGTACCAGGGTCTGTTATGGTATGGGGGTGTGTCAGTACCAGGGTCTGTCATGGTATGGGGGTGTGTCAGTACCAGGGTCTGTTATGGTATGGGGGTGTGTCAGTACCAGGGTCTGTCATGGTATGGGGATGTGTCAGTACCAGGGTCTGTTATGGTATGGGGGTGTGTCAGTACCAGGGTCTGTCATGGTATGGGGGTGTGTCAGTACCAGGGTCTGTCATGGTATGGGGTGTGTCAGTACCAGGGTGTGTCATGGTATGGGGTGTGTCAGTACCAGGGTGTATCATGGTATGGGGGTGTGTCAGTACCAGGGTCTGTCATGGTATGGGGGTGTGTCAGTACCAGGGTCTGTTATGGTATGGGGGTGTGTCAGTACCAGGGTCTGTCATGGTATGGGGGTGTGTCAGTACCAGGGTCTGTTATGGTATGGGGGTGTGTCAGTACCAGGGCCTGTCATGGTATGGGGGGGTGTCAGTACCAGGGTGTGTCATGGTATGGGGGTGTGTCAGTACCAGGGTGTGTCATGGTATGGGGGTGTGTCAGTACCAGGGTCTGTCATGGTATGGGGGTGTGTCAGTACCAGGGTGTGTCATGGTATGGGGGGGTGTCAGTACCAGGGTCTGTTATGGTATGGGGGTGTGTCAGTACCAGGGTCTGTCATGGTATGGGGGGGGTGTCAGTACCAGGGTCTGTCATGGTATGGGGGTGTGTCAGTACCAGGGTGTGTCATGGTATGGGGGTGTGTCAGTACCAGGGTGTATCATGGTATGGGGGTGTGTCAGTACGAGGGTGTATCATGGTATTCATAAGAATGATAAAGAAACATGAGCCTGAGTCGCTTTAACGCCTCCTATCAAACAGTTCGTCTCATTAGAGGAGCTTTGAAAATGTCAGCAGCAAACTGGGTCAAAGTTCAATCTGGTGAAGTTTGAGCGCCGCGGCAAGCTAAGCAGCACCACCACACTCCACAGGACCCCAAGACTTCCCGTCGTGCTCAGAACTCGGACCCAAATACTGGAATTAATCTGAACGCTCTCGTCTCCCGGGAGACGCCGGCCATTCTGGACAGGAATAAAAATATCTGGCTATGAAACGTCACAAATCTTCAGATATGAGCCGTCAGTGCTGGACTACAATATTCATCTCCTTTATTTATAGTTATAGAATCTCACCAGGCTGGAACCGAGGTTCTGGTGGACGCGCCTCAGGGCGGATAAAGAAAAACGAACGTCCACAGACTTTTAAATCCGGTACTGAACCCGTGTCACACCTCGGAGCACCGAAAAGACCTGAGCAAATCATTCTGCGCGTGTTTTTGGAACACGTACGGTCAAAGACGTGCGAATCAAAACAAAGTGGACAATGAGTGTCACATAAATTGGTACTGGACTAGTAATCAGAAGGCTGCTGGTTTAAGTCCCACTGCCAAATTGCCATGGTCCTGTAATTTCATCAGTCTGTTCAGATAAAAAGCGTCCACTAAATTATGAAAATGTAAAAGTAAACATAATAAACAGCACAGATTATATATTATATCTCCTGACCATAAGCTTGATGGTTATTACATTCCGAAACCGCAGGCGTTTATACTGAGCTGCCTTTCCCAGCTTTAACAGTCTCCGCTCTCCACTGTGTTTAAAGGACCTTCCCTAATCTGTTGGAAGATTTTGATTCATTTGATAAAATCAGATTTGTGCATCTGTGAGCAGTGGTAGCTCAGTGGTTAAGGTACTGGACTAGTAATCAGACGGTTGTTGGTCCCAGCCTATCATTAACAAGTTGCCACTGTTGGGCCCCTGAGCGAGGCCCTTAACCCTAAATTGCTCAAATTTAGCAATGTATTTAGTGACAATTGTAAGTCATTTTGAATAAAAGCATCTTGTTGTGTCAGGCATCACTCTTGGCGTCCACATACTTTTGACCCTTGAGTAAAAGCACCGTATTCCACCCAGACCAGTTCCTGCCGGGGTCATTCACATTCATGCCAGTGTGACCAGCAGAGAGGGAAAATAAGGCTGGACCACGGAAACATTAGAAGGTGGAGGGAGGCGGTCGTCATGGCGCCGGTTGCCGTGCAGCCGTCGCCGAGCGCAACCCGCACGGGCCGCCGGCGAGTGCAAACGTGAGCGGAGGCTAATGAGACGCCGGGCGCAGTAAATAAACGTTATAAACAAAATAAACACGTTTTAAACATGCACCAGGTCAAAAGTATGTGGCCACCTTAGCATGAGACGCACCTCAGACACTGACAGAAGGTCTGACTCACAATCAGTGTCCCGATTCATCCCAAAGGTGCTCAGTAGCATCAAGGTTTCCTCAGACCAGACCAGATGCACATGGGAACAGTCATGATGGGAACAGTCATGATGAGAACAGTCAAAAAGAGAACAGTCATAATGGGAATGTCATAATGAGAACAGTCAAAAGGAAAAAGTCATGATGAGAACAGTCAAAAGGAAAAAGTCATGATGAGAACAGTCAAAAGGAAAAAGTCATGATGAGAACAGTCATGAATGATGAGAACAGTCATGAATGATGAGAACAGTCATTAAGGAAACAGTCATAAAGAGAACAGTCATGGTGGGCACAGTCATGATGAGAACAGTCATGAATGATGAGAACAGTCATTAAGGAAACAGTCATAAAGAGAACAGTCATGGTGGGCACAGTCATGATGAGAACAGTCATGAATGATGAGAACAGTCATGAATGATGAGAACAGTCAAAAGGAAAAAGTCATAATGAGAACAGTCAAAAGGAAAAAGTCATGATGAGAACAGTCAAAAGGAAAAAGTCATGATGAGAACAGTCATGAATGATGAGAACAGTCATGAATGATGAGAACAGTCATTAAGGAAACAGTCATAAAGAGAACAGTCATGGTGGGCACAGTCATGATGAGAACAGTCAAAAAGAGAACAGTCATAATGGGAATGTCATGATGAGAATAGTCATGAAGGAAACAGTCATAAAGAGAACAGTCATGGTGGAAACAGTCATGATGAGAACAGTCATAAAGGAAACAGTCGTGATAAGAACAGTCATGATGGGAACAGTAATGATGGGAACAGTCATAAAGAGAACAGTCATAAAGGAAACAGTCGTGATAAGAACAGTCATGATGGGAACAGTAATGATGGGAACAGTCATGGTGGAACCAGTCATGGTGGGAACAGTCGTGATGAGAACAGTCATTATGGGAACAGTCATGATGAGAACAGTCATGGTGGGAACAGTCATGGTGGGAAGAGTCATGATGGGAACAGTCATGATGAGAACAGTCATAAAGGGAACAGTCGTGATGAGAACAGTCATGATGGGAACAGTCATGATGGGAACAGTCATGGTGGGAACAGTCATGGTGGGAACAGTCATGATGAGAAGAGTCATGGTGGGAAGAGTCATGGTGGGAAGAGTCATGATGGGAAGAGTCATGATGGGAACAGTCATGGTGGGAACAGTCATGGTGGGAACAGTCGTGATGGGAACAGTCATAATGGGAACAGCCATCACGGGAACTGTCATGATAAGAAATCATGATGGGAACAATCATAAAGAGTAGTCATGAAGGAAACAGTCCCAATGGGAACAATCATGATGGAAACGGTCATGAAGGGAACAGGGTTGGAGTCTGTGAATCTGAAAGGTTGGAGTCTGTGGTGTTTAGAGTCTGTAAGGTTGGGTCTGAAGTTAGAGTCTGTGGGTCTGAAGTTGGAGTTTGTGGGTCTGAAGTTGGGAGTCTGTAAGGTTGGAGTCTGTGGGTCTGTAAGGTTGGAGTCTGTGGGTCTGTAAGGTTGGAGTCTGTGGGTCTGAAGTTGGGAGTCTGTAAGGTTGGAGTCTGTGGGTCTGTAAGTTTGGAGCCTGTGGGTCTGTAAGGTTGGAGTCTGTGGGTCTGTAAGGTTGGAGTCTGTGGGTCTGTAAGGTTGGAGTCTGTGGATCTAAAGTTGGGAGTCTGTGGGTCTGTAAGGTTGGAGTCTGAGGGTCTGTAAGTTTGGAGCCTGTGGGTCTGTAAGGTTGGAGTCTGTGGGTCTGTAATGTTGGAGTCTGTGGGTCTGAAGTTGGAGTCTGTGGGTCTGTAAGGTTGGAGTCTGTGGGTCTGTAAGGTTGGAGTCTGTGGGTCTGTAATGTTGGAGTCTGTGAGCTTGTAGTTATCTGGCGTTCCTCGCTCCTCGTCAGCAGAAGATGGTGTCGGGCGATTTTTACCTCCCACAGTAAAACAGAATGAATCATTTTGCACCTTCAGTCTGGATGAGAACCAGAAGAACTGTTTAGAGCAAAACATCCAGCGCAGAAGCACCAAACCGCCGACATTAACACGTCCCATCAGCTATAAATCCCAAAAACAACCATCTGGAACGTAGCGCCTCGGATAGTTTGCACCCAGGACGCTCGTTTTTTCTCTGGCGGCCCCGACTGTCTGCCACCCCGCCCACGCCAGGCTCTGGAAATGTGGCACAGTGGTCATGTGATTGCTTGAAACTTCTGAAATTGGGACGGTGCGCGACATTTATTTACATCTACAGCATTTAGCAGACGCTTTTATCCACTTACAGACTTACAGTACTGTGACAGTATACAGTCTAAGGGTTAAGGGCCTTGCTTAGGGGCTTGAACCAGCGACCTTTTGATTACTAGTCCAGTACCTTAACCACTAGGCTACAACTGCCCTAAATTTTCTGTTAACATGCATTTCTGGGTTTAGAGTCTGTGGGGTTTAGAATTTGTGGGTCTGTGAGGTTTGAAATCTGTAGGGTTTGAGTCTGTGGGTTAAAGAGTTTGTGAGTTAAAGAGTCTGTAATGTTGGAGTCTGTGGGTTTAAAGTCTGTGGGATTTAGAGTTTGTGGGTCTGTGGGATTGGTGTCTGTGGGTTTTGAAGTCTGTACGGTTTGGAGTCTGTGGGATTAAAGTCTGTGTGAGGTTGGGGTCTGTGGGTTTAGAGTCTGTGGGATTTAGAGTTTGTGAGTCTGTGGGGTTTGGAGTCTGTGGGATTGGTGTCTGTGGAGTTTGAAGTCTGTAGGGTTTGGAGTCTGTGGGGTTTGAAGTCTGTGGGGTTTGGAGTCTGTGGGATTGGTGTCTGTAGGGTTTGGAGTCTGTGGGGTTTGAAGTCTGTAGGGTTTGGAGTCTGTGGGGTTTGGAGTCTGTAGGGTTTGGAGTCTGTAGGGTTTGAAGTCTGTGGGATTGGTGTCTGTGGGGTTTGAAGTCTGTGGGGTTGGAGTCTGTGGGGTTGGAGTCTGTGTGTTTAGAATCTGTGAGGTTGGAGTCTGTGGGTTAAACAGTGTGTAGGGTTGGAGTCTGTGGGGTTGGAGTCTGTGGGGTTTGGAGTCTGTGGGGTTGGAGTCTGTGGGGTTTGGAATCTGTAGGGTTTGAAGTCTGTGGGATTGGTGTCTGTGGGGTTTGAAGTCTGTAGGGTTTGGAGTCTGTAGGGTTTGGAGTCTGTGTGTCTAGAATCTGTGAGGTTGGAGTCTGTGGGTTAAACAGTGTGTAGGGTTGGAGTCTGTGGGGTTTGAAGTCTGTGGGGTTTGGAGTCTGTGGGGTTTGGAGTCTGTGGGATTGGTGTCTGTGGGGTTTGAAGTCTGTAGGGTTTGGAGTCTGTAGGGTTTGGAGTCTGTAGGGTTTGGAGTCTGTGTGTCTAGAATCTGTGAGGTTGGAGTCTGTGGGTTAAACAGTGTGTAGGGTTGGAGTCTGTGGGGTTTAGAGTTTGTGGGGTTTGGAGTCTGTGGGATTGGTGTCTGTAGGGTTTGGAGTCTGTAGGGTTTGGAGTCTGTAGGGTTTGGAGTCTGTGTGTCTAGAATCTGTGAGGTTGGAGTCTGTGGGTTAAACAGTGTGTAGGGTTGGAGTCTGTGGGGTTTAGAGTTTGTGGGTATAGAGTCTGTGGGGTTGGAGTCTGTGGGTATAGAATCTGTTAATGCTGTAAATGCTAACATGCATTTTACATGAACATTTTTAGCATTTAGCAGACGCTTTTATCCAAAGCGAGTGTATTGTCAAAGCAATTGAGGGTTAAGGGCCTTGCTCAAGGGCCCAACAGCACAACCTTGCAGTGGTGGGACTTGAACCAGCGACCCTTTGATTACTAGTCTAGTATCTTAACCACTAGGCTACAACTAGGTCTCGTTCTATTAGACACATGCTGATAACATGACGAGATCTGTATGAATAAACGGTCAAAAGTATGTGGACGCTCTTTTTATTGATGTTCAGGTACTAGCTTCCGACTTTGCAACAACAGTTTGGGGAAGGACGGAGTGTGTGTCTGGATAAAATCTCGTCTGACCTCTCTCTCGACCTCTCTACTGACCTCGTGAGGCAGTATAGCCCATTGTAATGACGTTCTTCAGACCCGGTCAGACACTGCACAAAATCATTTCTCCTAAATTAACGAGACCCTGTTGATGCACGCCCTCAGTCAGCAATGTCCAAATGCCCAAACGCTGCAGAGCAGTAGGCGGGGTCAAAGTGGTATATAGCACGCCACCTCTGGACTCTGGAGTTGGACTCTGGAGATGCCATGTCCAAACTGCCTCTGCAAGCATCATCAGTGCAGTCGTCCATCAAGACCTTTTGAAACTGAAACAAGTTTCCACGTTAAGTTGCCGAGCATTAGTCGGAGCTAAAGCTGGACTCTGGAGCTCTTATCATCACTGAACTCTGGGGCTGGACTCTGGAGCTGGACTCTGGAGCTCTTATCATCACTGAACTCTGGGGCTGGACTCTGGAGCTGGACTCTGGAGCTCTTATCATCACTGAACTCTGGGGCTGGACTCTGGAGCTGGACTCTGGAGCTCTTATCATCACTGAACTCTGGGGCTGGACTCTGGAGCTGGACTTTGGAGCTCTTATCATCACTGAACTCTGGGGCTGGACTCTGGAGCTGGACTCTGGAGCTCTTATCATCACTGAACTCTGGAGCTGGACTCTGGAGCTGGACTCTGGAGCTCTTATCATCACTGAACTCTGGAGCTGGACTCTGGAGCTGGACTCTGGAGCTCTTATCACCACTGAACTCTGGAGCTGGACTCTGGAGCTCTTATCATCACTGAACTCTGGAGCTGGACTCTGGAGCTCTTATCATCACTGAACTCTGGAGCTGGACTCTGGAGCTGGACTCTGGAGCTGGACTCTGGAGCTCTTATCATCACTGAACTCTGGGGCTGGACTCTGGAGCTGGACTTTGGAGCTCTTATCATCACTGAACTCTGGGGCTGGACTCTGGAGCTGGACTCTGGAGCTCTTATCATCACTGAACTCTGGAGCTGGACTCTGGAGCTCTTATCATCACTGAACTCTGGAGCTGGACTCTGGAGCTGGACTCTGGAGCTCTTATCACCACTGAACTCTGGAGCTGGACTCTGGAGCTGGACTCTGGAGCTCTTATCACCACTGAACTCTGGAGCTGGACTCTGGAGCTGGACTCTGGAGCTCTTATCATCACTGAACTCTGGAGCTGGACTCTGGAGCTGGACTCTGGAGCTGGACTCTGGAGCTCTTATCATCACTGAACTCTGGGGCTGGACTCTGGAGCTGGACTTTGGAGCTCTTATCATCACTGAACTCTGGAGCTGGACTCTGGAGCTGGACTCTGGAGCTCTTATCATCACTGAACTCTGGAGCTGGACTCTGGAGCTGGACTCTGGAGCTCTTATCATCACTGAACTCTGGAGCTGGACTCTGGAGCTGGACTCTGGAGCTGGACTCTGGAGCTCTTATCATCACTGAACTCTGGAGCTGGACTCTGGAGCTGGACTCTGGAGCTCTTATCATCACTGAACTCTGGAGCTGGACTCTGGAGCTGGACTCTGGAGCTCTTATCATCACTGAACTCTGGAGCTGGACTCTGGAGCTGGACTCTGGAGCTCTTATCATCACTGAACTCTGGAGCTGGACTCTGGAGCTGGACTCTGGAGCTCTTATCATCACTGAACTCTGGAGCTGGACTCTGGAGCTGGACTCTGGAGCTCTTATCATCACTGAACTCTGGAGCTGGACTCTGGAGCTGGACTCTGGAGCTGGACTCTGGAGCTGGACTCTGGAGCTGGACTCTGGAGCTGGACTCTGGAGCAGCCACGTCCAAACTGCCTCAGCAAGCAACATCAGCGCAGCCGTGCATCGGGACCTTCTGAAACAGGTTTCTATGTTCTTCTGCTGAGCAGCTGGCGGGGCTAAAGTGGTGTATAGCACACCACCACTGGACTCTGGAGCAACTATGTCCAAACTGCCCCTGCAAGCATCATCAGTGCAGCCGTCCATTGTGACCTTCTGAAACGGGTTTCCACGTTATGCTGCTGATCAGTAGCTGGGGCTAACGTGGTGTATAGCACACCACCACTGGACTCTGGAGCTGGACTCTAGAGAAGCCACGTCCAAACTGCCTCCACAATCAACATCAGCACAACTGTGCGTCGAGACCTTCTGAAACAGTTTTCACGTTCCACTACTGAACATTAGCCTGGGCTAAAGCAGTGTATAGCAAGCTCTCACTGGACTGTTGTACATCAAGACCATCAAGGGCCAGTGATAGCTCAGTGGTTAAGGTACTGGACTAGTAAACAGAAGGTTGCCGGTTCAAGCCCCGCCACCACCAAGTTGCCACTGTTGGGTCCCTGAGCAAGGCCCTTAACCCTCAATTGCTCATCGTGTTCCGCTCATTGTGTAAGTCGCTTTGGATAAAAGCATCTGCTAAATGCTGTAAATGTAAATGTAAGACCTTATGAAACTGAAACGGGTTTCCATGGTCCGCTGACGAGCATTAGACGGGGCTAAAGCGGTGTACAGCATGCCCCCATTGGACTCTGGAGCAGCCACGTTGAAACTGGCTTCGCAAGCAACATCAGCGCAGCCGTGCATCAGGACCTTCTTAGTGAAAATCTGAAACGGGTTTAGCCACGTTTAGCTGCTGAGCAGTAGGTGGGGCTAAAGTGGTATATAGCACGCCACAACTGGACTCTGGAGCAGTGGAGAATTCTACCCAGCAGTCTGGCAGCTCACGATTGGTTGGAAATCTGCTTTAAAAATGTGTCCGATGTGAACTGGCCTCAAGTCTGTCATGACGTAGCTTTTGTATCGCTAATGCTCTTACCGTGCTCCAACGTTTCAGCATTTCTGGCTCTTAGCGAACCGTTAAACGGTTAAAATACGCTCCGCCGTTACTCTGATTCATGCTAGCAGCACTTGGCTGGAGTTAGCGCTTAAGTTTGGACAGCTGTGGAAGGATCTTTTACTAGCAGCTCGGCAAACACGCATCGTTGAGTAACGCCTGAGCGGTAACCCCCAGCGAAGCCATTACCGCCACCATGCATCAGCAGAGCACACACAGGCGCCGTCGTAGCTCCGCGTCTCCGGGGCGAGGGGCCCGGACCGGGCGCTCGTGATTCGTGCCATGTGAACGCAAGCTGTTGCAGGATTGAGCGTCGGCAAACAGATCCAGAGCGGCATTGTTAGAGCGCTAGATCAACACTCAGAGCCGCGTAATGGACGGCGGGCATGGTGAAGGAGGCACGTTATGGGCGGAGGGGCGGGTATCTGTGTAGCGGCGGAGCTCCGTGGGAGGCTAGGTCTACAAACACTTAAACGTTCTTCCTTTGTGGCGTCTCTTTGGGTCCCCCTCCAAAAAAAAAATGGGGAACTGGCGAGTGTGAGGTCATGATGTTTGTGCCGGACTGATTTACGGCGGGTTCGATTTTATCTAACGGGCAGCGTGAATAAAGTGGGTACTACACTGCCAGACAAATCCCCATGCTACGTGTCTAGCAGACGCAGACGTCTTCATTTCTGGTAAATGGTACCACTGGTAAATAATACTGGTAAATCACTTCCATGGCCACAGGTGTATAAAACCGAGCACCTCGGCATGCAGAATGCTTCTACACACATTAGTGAAAGAACGGGTCGCTCTCAGGAGCTCAGTGAGTTCCAGCGTGGTACCGTGATGCCACCTGTGCAACAAGTCCAGTGGTGAAATTTCCTCACTACTAAATATTCCACAGTCGACTGTCAGTGCTATTATAACAAAGTAGAAGCGATTGGGAACGACGGCGACTCAGCCACCAAGTGTTACCACGTAAAATGACAGGGCGGGGCAGCGGATGCTGAGGAACATAGTGCACAGAGGTCACCAACTTTCTGCAGAGTCCATCACTACAGACCTCCAAACTTCATGTGGCCTTCAGATGAGCTCAGGAACATTGTGTAGAGCTTCATGGAACGGGTTTCCATGGCCGAGCAGCTGCATCCAAGCCTCACATCACCGAGCGCAGTGGTGTAAAGCACGCCGCCACTGGACTCTAGAGCAGTGGAGACGTGTTCTCTGGAGTGACGGATCACGCTTCTCCGTCTGGCGATCCGATGGACGAGTCTGGGTTTGGCGGTTGCCGGGGGAACGGTACCTGTCTGACTGTATTGTGCCGAGTGTAAAGTGTGGTGGAGGGGGATTATGGTGTGGGGGTGTTTTTCAGGAGTCGGGCTCGGCCCCTTAGTTCCAGTGAAAGGAACTCTTAATGCTTCAGCATACCAAGAGATTCTGGACAATTTCATGCTCCCGACTTTGTGGGAACAGTTTGGGGATGGCCCCTTTCTGTTCCAACATGACTGCGCACCAGTGCACAAAGCACGAGGTCCATAAAGACGTGGATGAGCCAGTTTAACTGTCCTGCACAGAGTCCTGACCTCAACCCGATAGAACACCTTTGGGATGAATTAGAGCGGAGACTGTGAGCCAGGCCTTCTCGTCCCACATCAGTGGTTAAAAATCCCATAAACACACTCCTAAACCTTGTGAAAAGCCTTCCCAGAGGAGTTGAAGCTGTTATAGCTGCAAAGCGTGGTGACATCATATTAAATCCTATGGATTAAGAATGGGAGTCACTCAGGTTCATATGAGTGTGAAGGCAGGCGAGCGAATACTTTTGGCACTATAGTGTATGTAATATAATACCAGACTAGACGTCAATATTGCATCAGCTTGGTGATCTGAAGTTGGTACGTCACCAGCATGAACAAATCACTCAAACGCTTCACGCCGGTTCATCAGCGCGGTTTAATCCATCACCACCCTCACAGTGAGGCCAGAGCCTCCTGAAATGACCGAGATATCCAGGCCGGCGCTGCCAGGCTTCGTAAAAACATCACGGAACCCCGCTGACCCGAACAACGCCGGATCAAAAAGCCCCGCCCGACCCCCCGCCGTTCACACCTGCGCTTCACAATAACAACGTCCTCTTCAGAACGTACGGTCATGATCACCGCTCAGCTACCACAAACCTCATCTCCAAATGAGTTCAAGGGCGTGTGGGGGCGTACGGGGGCGTACGGGGGCGTGTTCCCCCCTGTGTTCCATCAGCGTTCCTATTTAATTCTACTTTTTAATGTGTGTGGAACTGAGGACACTAATCATCGCAGGTCAGATGTTTGGGGAGGGTGATCATGATGAGGTTTGGTGTAAGGCAGTATTGGTCGGTTCAAGCCCCACCATCATCAAGTTGCCACTGTCGGGCCCCTGAGCGAGGCCCGTAAACCCCCAATTGCTCAAATTGTATTCGGTCATAACTGTAAGTCGCTTTGGATAAAAAATGCCGTAGATATAAATGTGGTCGGCACTCACACCTCATCACCCTTGGGATGAATTTACACATGTGCAGGTCACCCATGACGTGGGCGCTGTCTGGATGGTCCTGTTTACCTTTGGCACAGAGAATCTGACATCCAAGCTAAACTGTGAACTAATCTGACCACAGCACTCGTGTCCACTGTCTTTCGGTCCATCTGAGATGAGCTCAAGCCCAGAGAACTTGATGTACGACTTTCTCTGTGTGAGTTTCAGGTTGCATTTCTTGACGCAGCGGCGACCTGTGTTAAGTGACGACGGTTTTCTGCAGCGCTCCTGAGTCCACCCGGCTGTATTTATCACAGCAGTGTGACGGTTTCTCACACATTGTGTGTGCTAGCCTGCGACTCACGGGGCCTGGCTCACAGTCGACGTTCCACTTCATCCCAGACACGTTCAATAACACCGTACGCGGCAGCATGAGTCTCTTTAAAACCCCAAAATACTCCCCCATGTCAGTGGTTCCTTCACACATGTGCAGGTCACCCATGACGAGGCCGCTGATACCATACCCCCCCCCCCCGCCCCGATGCACCTTTCACTGATAACAGTCTGGTTGGTCCTTTTTCACATTTGGTACAGAGAACATGACGTCCAAGCTGAACCATGGACTCATCTGACCCAAGAACACATGTCCACTGTCTTTCGGTTTTCCGAAGCACTTTCAAACCCATGTGGATTTATTTATATTCATCACAGTAGCATGACGGGTTCTCAGACGTTGTGTGTGATAGCCTGCGCCTCACGCCCGGTGTTGGGCGAAGAGGCCTGGCTCACAGTCAGCATTCCACTTCATCCCGAACGTGCTCAATAACACCATACTTACCACTATGTGACTTCAAAAATCAATAATAAGAGAGGGTGTCCACATACTTTTGGACGTCTGAGTGCGTTCCTCATCCAGCACCTTCTTTACTCTCGTTCTCAAGGGTCACAAAATATAAATGAAAGCGGTGGCTCATCCCTCCGGAACGTCCGGCTCCCAGAGCCCAGGGCCCGGCGGGTCGGGGATTAGAAACAATCTCCGTTTTCAATTCTATACACCCAGCAGTGAGCATTGGTAACCATAGCAACCCAGCCACGATACAGGGATGAAAACACGACTCACCAAGAAGGGCAGCATCACGTCGGCGAAGTACACGAACGCCGCGCCCAGCGCGAAACCGACGGCGACCGGGAGAAATGCCCACGCCCCGTACCGGCCGGATTCCTCTGCCATCTCTATAGCGGGTGCCAGCAGGGACCAGTAAGAGGCTGCCAACATCACCTGTGGATGTAAACGACTTCAGTTAAATAACCACGACTACGCAAACACACACAGGAATTTCTCTCGGTGCGATTCCGAATCAGAAAAAGTCGGGACGGTATGAGAATGCAGACGGGATGAAGCCGAGATGTTTCATCTCCTCTCGGCTCGACTTCATTTCATTTATTAATAAACGTCCATTCCTGCATTTCAGACCTGCTTAACATTCCAGTAAAAGTTGGGACGGTAAAGCATTTACCGCTCTGTACCGTCTCCGTTCCTTCTCACGACACTTAAAAGACGTTTCGGCACCGAGGACGCCGAGCGATGACGTGTTTCCATTATTTTGTCCCGTTCTTCCTGCGAAAACGTCTTAACGTGTTTAAAATTCTCCTCACGTCCTCTATCGGGGACAGGTCAGGACTGCAACAATTCAGGGCTAAAAAGCAGCATCCACGAGAGGCTTCAGAGTCTCTGATGAGTAAAGATGATCAGAGGATCCAGTCTGTCCACAAATGTGTGAGAGAAGGATTCAAATGTTTAGAAACGACGTTCCTCACAGAAAGTTCGGAAGGGATTTGCTTATTTCTCCCTCTACAGAGCAGAATATCATTAAACCATTCAAGGAATCTGCAAAAGTAGAGGGTACGGGTGCTGGAGTGTCCCGCCTGCAGTCCTGCTCTGTCCCCGATAGAGGACGTGAGGAGAATCTTGAAGCCTGAACTGTTCCACACATGAAGACGTGTTCGCAGGAAGAACGGGACAAAATAACGGAAACCAAACGTCTCTTAAGTGTCGTGGTAAATGCTTTACCGTCCCAACTTTTTTTGGAATGTTAAGCAGGTCTGAGATGCAGGAATGGATGTTTATTAATAAATGGAAAGACGTCGAGCAGAGAGAAGATGAAACATCTCAGCTTCATCAAAGTCAAAGGGAAAAGGAACGGATTTTAATATCGTCCCTTTTTCTGATTCGGGGTAGTAGTGGGACTTCCTGCAAGTACAAAAAAGAGCCGGGGGGGTCAAGACAAGCCACTTTCATAATCTCAGCTGTGCTACCAGCCAGCCGGGCGTCTATACGGACGACAATCGGCTGTACAGGTGACAATCTGCTGGCTAACTGATGGTACTGCACAGAGACGGGGGATAACGGAGATCAGTGCGTGACTCTCTGTGCGCTATACGGATCTCCGTATGAACCCCGGTGCAGGTGAATAAAGCGGTCGGTGCTGCACACGTGTCGGAGGGGGCGTGTGTTAGTCACGACCCTCCTCGGTCAGGAGTGGAGGTCACATCAGGGAATCGGATACGACTGTTTTTCGTTTGTTTCAAGACGCCGTGATCCGGCGGCTTTTATCGAGGACTCAGAACATTAACTCCACTCATTTCCTTCACATCTCATGAAGATGACAAAGAGCTTCGCACCACACTGAGACGTATCCGATGTGTGAAAATGAAAAAGGATCCTTTAATAATCCGGGGTTGTAAAGGCGGAGGGAGGTAAAGCGCATTTCTGATGATCGCTGATGGATTTTTTGATGAATTGATGCTACTGAAAATAAAAATATAACATTTTTAGATGGTAATAAAAGAAATGTAAAAAGTTCCACCTATTTAACAAGACTGATCAGATCCAAAAACATTATAACACACATTTTAGATCTACTTAAACACAATTACTGAACCTACACTGTCGAATGAGGACGATTCTGGCCTCGTTATACAGTAGTGTGCAGAATGCATGTGCTTGACCGGCCTGCCTGCAGCCGGGTGACTGCCGCTCATTCAATTTTGCATGCATGGTAAAATATTATAAAATAATTTGCCACACATATCAGAAAGGTAAAGGTTGATTGAGTGGTAGCCGCTCAGGTGGTGCAGCGGTAAAGTACGCCAGCGCACCAGAGTCGGGGTCTCGAATACATCGCATCAAATCTCGGCTCTGCCTTCCGACTGGGCTGGGCGGCTGCATGAACAACGATCGGCTGTTGTTCAGGGTTAGAGGGTAAAGAGTCGGATCGTAGGTCCTCATAACCGGTGCGACTGCGGCCCCTGCTGGCTGACTGATGGCGCCTGCACGGGGCTGAGGAATAACGCTGATGGGGGTGTGGCCCTCCGTACACGGTGCCCGTCGGTGTAAAAAATAAACTATACAAACAAAAGAGCAGCTGTACACCTGTTCCAAATCCGAGATGCCTTAGTTACTAAGCTCACTACTGAGGCGTCTTAATATTTCAGTGTTATTTTGACTCGAGAACGAGTGAGAATCCGTCGCGTCCTTAGTGATGAAGGCAATCCCAGAATTCATTGCGGCATCTCTTCTCTCACAGAAAAATAAACATGGCTGACGGTGCGGACAAAGTTATTTTCAAACGTAAATAAATAATTATCGATTTTTAACGAGTGTTTTTATTTATTAAGTTTGGGCTCGTCAGCAGATGTTTTCTGTACACGAATCCAGATGCTATATTGACATGTTAGCACCGTCCCACCTCATTCCATTGCTTTTAATGGCAAGATGGCTAAATGCTAAACGCTGAAACCCGATGGAATCGCTAAGTAGCGCGTTCGAATAACCTGCCTTATAAAAGTTAATGACTGATTAGAATCCTCTCTACTGAGGCGGCTGCATGTGTAGGCAGTAAGACGGCGAGGCGGCTCACTGGGATTTGTGTCGAGCAGCAAAAAAGTTGTAGCGTGACGTATTTGATTTAATGTGCATGAAGTGACGACTGCACATGCACACATCGCGATGACGATGCTGAAACGATATATCGTGCAGCCCTAATTTCGATTTAAACGAAAAGTTGAGCAGAACATTAAAGGGTTAAAAATGCCGCACGTTTCGTTAAACTCTCTTGAGCTGATATGTATCTATGACTTGAATGTACTACTCAAATAAAAAAAATGGGACAGTATAGAAAATGCAAATGAAATGAATGCAGTGTTTCTTACATTTACATCCACTCTTATTCCATCGTAACCCAAAATATTTCATGTTTTGTCTGGTTAACTTCATTTAAACTCTTAACATACATAAACATGCATTTTAAGCTACAACACATTCCAAAAAAGTTGGAACATGGCAATTAAGGGCGAGTAATAAGGTAAAATAAATAAATAAATGATGACGTGATTTCAAACAGGTGATGTGAACAGCTGATCATAATCATGCATTGGCACAAATCATGTTCAGATGGAGGGAAATAGGCTCGGCTCCATTGTTAAGGTGCTTTACAGGCTTAAAAGAACAATCTTCATATGTTTCAAAATTCTGACCGCTTCAGTTTATACTAACAGCATTTACTTTTACTTCTACTTTTAATACTTAAATACATTTAATATCAGATACTTTTGATACTTAAGTACATTAAACATCAGATACTTTAAGACTTTTACTCTTTTACTTCTATCAAAGTAAATTTCTGGTAAGATACTTGTACTTTTACTCAAGTATAGACTTCAGGTTCTTTATACACCACTGATCGTATCATCATCATCATCATCATCATCATCACGCTCCGCCACTCGGACCGGAGATCTAACGCCCTCCTGGAACCGCGGCGGGAGGAATAACGAAGCCGCGCTCGGAGGAATGTTTCAGGTCGATCAGGCCGAGATCTGACGTCACGTGTCTGAGAAACGCCGCGGTAAAGCAGATTCCTTCATTTACGTCCGGAGGAAGAGCGGCAGCGCACGCGGGCGTGTAATCAGGCGCTTCCTGGAGCGCAGACGGAATGTGGCGGGACACGCCCGGACTCCGAACGCTCGGTTAACAGCTAATTACCGCCGCGCAGAGACGGAGCTGAGCCGAGGATGAGAGACTGGTGGACGAACAAGCACCTCTGGATTCCTTCATCTGCATGGATGTCTGGAGGCATTTTAAAAGGATTCACCACAATTCCATGTTCTCTTACTGTGGTCCAGTGGAGTCCTAGAGCCCCTTCAGACTGGTGTGTTTTGGACGCCTGACCACGACCCTAATATTGGTCAGGACACAGCGCATTCATAGCGAAGCATCTTACAAATAAACTTGTTTCTCTTTCCGTCACCGACTGATTCATCTCGTGTTACTTCGCCTTGTCGCACGGCCTCCACGGCTACAGACGGTGGCTTCTCTGTGCCCATATAAAAAGGGCTCATTCGACTGAGCCGAGAGCTTTGCGAACTCAGAGGCTGTAAGAACTGACGCCTGGAGGATGGTTTTGTAGGCAGATGGAAGAAAGATGGAATAGTTGCAAACAAGTCTGACCTGTGAAGCATGGTGGTGGTAGTATTATGCTCTGGGACTTTTTTTTTGCTGCCAGATTAAGTGGGACAAAATAATGAATGATGAAAAATTGCTAATGTGTAGAATATCAGTTGTAGCCTAGTGGTTAAGATACCGACCGGACTAATAATCAGAGGGTCGCTGGTTTAAGCCCCACCACTACCAGGTCGCCACTGTTGGGCCCTTGAGCGAGGCCCTTAACCCTCAATTGCTTAGACTGTATAGTCACAGTACTGTAAGTCGCTTCGGACAATAGCACACGCCAAAGTACGGGTGAATAAGAAGGGGTCGGTGGAGCGTGAATGCGTCGGAGGGAGGGCGTGTCAGGAGAATACAGCCTCCTCGTACACCATCGGGGTCTCCAGCAGAGGAAGAGGAACTGGCTACGACTAAACTGAGAGAAAAAGGGAGAAAAAAAACGATCATCCATCAATAAATAGGGCAAGCTGTAGCCTAGTGGTTAAGGTACTGGACTAGTAATCAGAAGGTTGCCGGTTCAAGCCCCGCCGCCACCAAGTTGCCACTGTTGGGTCCCTGAGCAAGGCCCTTAACCCTCAATTGCTCAAAATCATGTTCAGTCGTAATTGTAAGTCGCTTTGAATAAAAGCATCTGCTAAATGCTGAAATTGTAAATGTAAATGAACTCCGTGGTGATCCACAAGGATCGCTGTTCTACAAGCAAGCGTTCCATTTTCATTAATAAAAGCCGTCTACAAACTGTGCTCACCAAACAATTAGTCCCGACGTTTATAGCTTTCTGTAACAGAAACGATCCGATCTGCTCCTGAATAAAACACAAATAAAAAAGGAAGGTACGTCCTTCTGTTCTCTCTCCGTCTCTCTAATACATTATTGATTTCCACGCCGGCTCTGCGGGGTGTGTTTTACATCCACGGCCTTTTTAATTAAATCCATTCATTTCCTTTTAACGAAACGCACTTTGCGCCTCACTCGGCGGCATGAGGTTCGTGTGACCGACGGTTCGAGAAGCTGTGAGACGAGAAGGAATCGTGCACAGATATTTAAAATGTTCTTAATAAGCCTGGACGAGAAAAAACTAATAATAAAAAAGGGGAAAACGCAGTTCCTGAAGAAAAGGCAGAGCGACCGCGCGGCTTAAATTATTCCCAAGTGACGACTGTGATAGAGCAAATAAACAAACTATTCTCTTTAACATTAATAAAATCTACTACATGCTGCTCGAGAGTTTATAAAAATCTCATTTTCAAGGTGTGTGAGGTGTGTTCCCTCTCTTAGAAAGTATTATGGTTATATGGTTGCTACTTGGTTGCTATGGTCTTGCTAGGTGGTTACTTATGTTGCCATGTGGGTGCTATGGTCTTGTTAGGTGGTTACTTATGTTGCCAAGTGGTTGCTATGGTCATTTTTGGTGGTTGCTTATGTCACCAAGTGGTTGCTATAGTCCTGTTAGGTGGTTGCTTATGTTACGAAGTGGTCTTGCTAGGTGGTTGCTTAAGTTACCAAGTGGTTGCTATGGTCGTTAGGTGGTTGCTTACGTTACCAAGTGGTTGCTATGATCTTGCCACATGGTTGCTTATGTTACGATGTGGTTGCTATGTTTTTTTGCAGGTGGTTGCTAAGTTGTTGCTAGTCGGTTGCTATGCTAAAATGTTAGTAGCTAAAAAGATGTTGCTAGGTGGTTGTTAGGATGTTGTCATGTGTGGCCCCGGGAAATGATTGGCTGTTGAGTTTCACTCAATTTCAGAGCTTTTCTTTTATTCTGAGATAAATGAGAAACGGCCGAGACAGGAAAGACAGAAGATGAGATTCAGAACTTCTCTCTTACCCCTGCTGCAAAGCCCAGGCTCCCATCCAAAATCCTCTTCTGAGAGAATCATGAGGACAGAATCAGAGAAAAAAAAAGACAAGCGTTAGAACACATCTTATTTATTCTATATTGACCCAAAAAATATATATTTTAGAACCTGTCTTAACTGTAGAGCCCAGCACAAGCGCTGGTTAAGAACCGCTTCTACATTACGTTAAATAATTTACATCTAACACAAAAACCCACTTCTAATTAACACACATCATCATTTTTGTTTCATTTTCTGGGAATAAACAACAACATATAAAGAAAACAGTACATGGCCAAAAGTATGTGGTAGCTTAGTGATTAGGGTACTGGACCAGTAATCAGAAGGTTGCCGGTTCAAGTCCCACCAGCACCAGGTTGCCTCTGTTGTGCCCTTAAGCAAATTGTGTTTGGTCATAATTGTACGTCGGTTTGGATAAACGCGTCTGCTAAGTGCTGCAAATGTAAAATAGTAATAGATCATTTGTAGGCAGTTGTAGCCCAATGGACTAGTAATCGAAAGGTTTCTGGTTCAAGCCCCTCCACTGACAGGCTGCTACAGTTGGGCCCTTGAGTAAGACCCTTAACCATCAATTGCTCAGACATTATACTGTCACTGTGGATAAAAGCGTCCGCTAATGTCACTCCCAATTGTTGTGGTCAGGCGTTTGAAAAAGGTCCTCTCCTGTTCCGGCATGACTGATCCCCTCTGGTTCACTGACCGTAAACCTCCAGAATGAATTGGAATGTAGACTGTGAGCCAGGCCTTCCCATCCGAACGTTGGTAAACGAATCTTTAAACGTTTCTTGACTTACACACACACACACACTCCTAAATCTTTTTGAAGAAGGGGGGAGTGGCATTTCAGTGTCCATGCTTTTAGAGTAAGGTGTCCACAAACTTTTGACACATGTAGTGAATATACTGCACATACACTGGACTCGGAAAGTATTCAGACCCTTTTGAATAACCCTGCAAGCTTTGCACGCTGGATTTAGGCGGTTTATCTCATTCTTCAACACAGATCCTCTGGAAAGCGAGAGTCTGGATTAAGTCACTCGAGGATAGGGCTGCAGCTATCGATTATTTTTGTCATCGAGTATTCTATCGATTATTCCAGCGATTAATCGAGTAATCGGATAAGGAATACTTCTGCTTTAATAAAGAGCAAAAATAAATACGTATAAGATTAAATAAGACGCGTCTCTTAAAACAAACTGCACATTTTTATTCCTGCATACAGGACAGTTTAAAGAGAACATTACTGAAATGCAAAAATAATCAATTTACTTTTAAAATGTAAACTAAGGCATAAATAATAATAAACAATAATACATGAACATCGCCTCTAATTTGTGCAACTATCGGAACTAAACGTTTCAGCTCCAGCTCACGCAGAACATAAAGCTTTAATATTTAGTTGGGAGGGTCTGTGGCGTTTGTAGGAGGTTCTGTCAGGATCGTATCTCCTAGATGAGGTAGATCTGGTGATTGTGTGCGTGTGCGGTGGCTGCAATGAAGAAATGTCGGCGTATCGACACGACGCTCTGATGGTGCGGATGTTGTTCTGAGTCTTAAAATGATCTCAAACTTTCTGTGGTTTTCTCTGTCCGTTCTCGTCCATTCTCCCCTCGCTATTTTCTCTCTCTCTCTCCCTCTATATATTTTGCAGTCCGCGCTGTCAAATCTCGGCTGTGTCTCAAATCGCAGCGGTGAGCGTGTCCAAATACGTAGTATTCATTAACCTGTATGTGGAAAGTAGCCGGATCAAGTCCTGTTAAGTCCTGTTTAAGCATGAGATTTCGGACGCAGCCCTCGGCTTCGTCACGTTACCTGCCTACAGCGCCAACGCGTTGTGCAAAAGTGTGAAACACCGTGAGCTGTATGTAGGTAGATGTGTGGAGTAAACGACGCCTCGATGTGAAATCAATGATTTTTAGTCATCGAATTACTCGAGTTTCTCCAGGAATCGTTTCAGCCCTAGTTAACACACATCATCAATTTTGTGTGATTTTTTGGGAATAAACGACAACATATAGTAAAAAACACTACATGGCCAAAAGTATGCGGACAGGGCAGTGGTAGCTTAGTGGTTAGGATACTGGAAGTGCTTAGGTAATTAGAAGGTTGCCGGTTCAAGCCCCACCACTGTCAGGTTGCCACAGTTGGGCCCCTGAGCAAGGCCCAAGCTACTGTAAGTCGTTTTGGATCAATGCATCTGCTAAATGCCGTGTATGTCTATATATGGACTAGTAATCATAAGGTTGCTGGGTCAAGCCCCACCACTGTCAGGTTGCCACAGCTGGGCCCCTGAGCAAGGCCCTTAACCCTCAGTTGCTCAGACTGTACACGGTCACAGAACTGTAAGCCGCTTTGGACTAAAGCATCTCCTAAATGCCGAAAATGTAAATGTGGACACCACTCCTAATCATTGAGGTCAGGCGTTTGAAAAAGATCCTCTCCTGTTCCTGCACGACCGATCCCCTCTGGTCCACTGACCGTAATCCCTATCGAAGACCTCCAGAATGAATTGGAATGTCGACTGTGAGCCAGGACTCGGAAAGTATTCAGACCCTTTTGCATAACCCTGCAAGCTTTGCACGCTGTATTTAGGCGGTTTATCTCATTCTTCAACACAGATCCTCTGGAAAGCGAGAGTCTGGTTTAAGTCACTCGAGGACGTTCGGCGACTCGACCCTGAAGCCGATCCAGCGTTGTTGCGATCGTTTTGCTTCACGTGTTGCCCTTTTTCTCCCAGTTTAGTCGTATCCAGTTCCTCTTTTTCTGCTGGAGACCCCGATGGCGTACTGAGGAGGGTATATTCTCCAGACACGCCCTCCCTCCGAGGCGACTCCTTTTTATCCCCCCGTACTTCGGTGGATCTGCGTCTGAGGTCGGCCTCGCACCGATCTCCACTTCTGTACAGGCGCCTCGGGCTACTAACCAGGGTCCTTACACAGCCTCAAAGACCCCGCCCGCTTTTTAGTCCCGGCTTTTCCCACACAGCAGACTAGTGGCCGATTTTGTCTGCTGCACCGTCTGCACTGCCGATCGTGCCCGCTAGGGGGCGCCCAGCTGAGATTGGTGCTCCACCAAGGACAATTTAGTCGTCCCTGAATTCCTTCCCGGTTCCGTGTCCCTGCATCTAAAAAGCGTCTCTGTGGTACGATGCTGCCACCACCATGCTTTACAGTAGGGAGGGTATTATACAAGCAGGGCCTGTACATTTCTTAGCCATAAATGCTGTCCTGCCCAAAGTGTTCAATTTGAACCTAATTTAATGTGATATTTAAGTTCTTTCTCAGAATAAAACCCGTCCCATCTTGTTTTTTTAAATGTGTTTACATAAATAGGATCCAAATACGACAAATAACTCAATTAAAATCTGTTTAGCTCAGACAGAAGCAGAAAAAGATCTACCCAAACCTACCTGCGTGCCGGAGAAGACGAAGACGAGCGCGGCCCCCGCCGCCGTCAGTCCCCACGTGAACAGCGTCCCCAGCAGAGCCTGCAGCAAAGGACTGTAGTGTGCGAGCATGGCGCCGAACCTAACGTCAACACAAGCCAGAGCTGAACACGAGCAGGATGTAAAACGTCGGCACGTTATTTACAGGAGGGGTGGAAACCAAATTCTGTTTGCTTAGAAGCTCAAGAAGCTCCGCAAAGAATAAACGTCTAAAAAACCGAGTGAGAGCGCTAGAACTAAACGATAAAGACGCTGCAGTTACGCCCTCTGCTGGCTGATCGTGGTGCTGCACAGAGACGGGGGATAACGGAGATCAGTGCATGACTCTCCGTGCACGATACGGATCTCTGTATGAACCCGCCGGCTGCAGGTGATAAGAAGCGGTCTGTACTGCCCTTAACCCTCAATTGCTTCGACTGTGTGCTGTCACAGTAACCTACGATCAGAGACGTTCACAAGTCACAAAATATGAGTCCGAGTCGAGTCAGGAGTCGATATAATAAACACAAAACATATCTTGTAAAGAAATAATCTGTAAGTTCAGATAAAAACAACAACAGATTAGCGAGTGTATTTAGCCGTTTTACTTCGTGTCTTTACTTTCCTCCTCATTGTGTAAATGAATGTAATTTCTGTAACAAGAAGGTTCCAGTTAAAAGCTTCAACTGATACGTTTTGTTTTCATTACAGAACAAAAGCGCTCGATAAATCACGGCACAGCGGCCAAAATCCCAAACACGGCAAAAACAATCATAACCGCTGCTTACCTTAGCTTCTGTTCTTCCAGATGCTATTACATTTATAAGCGTGCGTCCCATTAGGAACAGAATCCGTTATTTTGTAAATGTGCTTATAATTAAAAACCTCCAAACTTTTCCCGGTGGTGAAGTAAAACAGGAAGTCGTTAGAAAGCCGATCGAGCGTTTCATTACCACGTCATCTGTGTGACGCAAACCGAATAAATGCAAATAACAGCATTTCTTACTAACAATTACAATCAGAAGCTCTGATTGGTTCAGAAAGCGTCTTTCAACCATCAGCACCGATTCTGTAGGAGCGTTCCATTCACCCCGGTCGTTCCTGTGAAGTGCACTACGTAGGGTACTCCACCATTTTAAGTGAGATTCAGATCCAAAGGTAACGAGAATGTTCAAATGAAGTGAACTTCAGAGTGTGTAGGGAGTAGGGAGCGACGCTTCATCACTACACCGGAAGCTGCTGGAACATTTACACATTGTGTGTGTTGTGGGTTAAGACGGCCGGAGCGTTATTATTATTATTATTATTATTATTAGAGAGCAGAATATTTATTATAATAATAATTATATATATATATAATTATCACACGTAACTAATGTTAACACATGCTGACGCTAGAGACTCTTGTTGTTTATGAGTCATTTGAAACGAGTCTGAGTCGAGTCTGAAGTCGCTGTGTGTGCTACCAAAAAGGAAAATAAAAATGTGTCTTGTTACTAATATAAAAGCAAAACTCAGCATCTGTAAATACACCGCTGGTGTGACGTCTCGCTCAGGGACTTCCCTGCTTGTTTTAGTAAGACGACGTCAAGCCACATTCTGCCTGCACAAGCTACAAAAACATGGCTTAATAGAAAGGGAGTGCAGGTGCTTGAACGGCCTGCCTGCAGTCCAGATCTCTCCAATATTCAAAACGTGCAGCGCAGTAATTAACAGCAGATACACAGACACCGCTGAAGTGTTATAGCAAGTAAGAATGTAAAAAAACAACAACAATAACAACAAGTGTCCTCAGTTTGAAAATTATAGCGTTAGAAGGAAATATGACGTAACAGATGACGTAACAAACTGGTAAACACGCTCCTGTCCAAACTTTTTTGGAACGTATTGCAGCCAAATTTTTTAAATAAGTGTATACTTATACTAAATAAAAAGAAAAATAGAGTTAAATAGTTTAAACATTAGATATTTCATTTGTATTGATTTGAAAATAATCGCTGTTTAATTTTATCTGATTTATTAATGCATCATTTATGTCAGTTTCATTCAAAACAGCATTACCAAAGTGCCCGATTTTAAACGCACTAATTTATTATAAATTATACAATCATAATCAGGTGTAATTGCATTAATTTATACATTTATTTAAATGTGAACTACTTACAGTCGAACAGTGCGCCGTATTTACTTCCTGCTCCTCTGTACACGTGTCTTCTCGTGATCACGCGAGACTCGGATCTCTCGCGATACTAGAGACAAACGACTGTGGCGCTAAGCCTCTGAGGAAGCTAACTGCTAACTGTACACGGTTTAAAGCATAAAATCACACATTAACACTATAAAACTAATAAATGTACCTGTAAAATGAACATTTAACTGCACTTCTCCAGTTTAGATACGAATTCCACTTTTAAACTTCGCTCAACTTCAATTAAGTATCCATCTGTTGTAGCCTAGTGGTTAAGGTACTGGACTAGTAATCGAATGGTCACTGGTTCAAGGCCTACCACTGCCAGGTTGACATTGTTGGGCCCCTAAGCAAGGCCCTTGACCTTCAATTGCTTTGACTATATACTGTCACAGTACTGTAAGTCACTTTGGACAAAAGCGTCTCCTGAATGCTGAAAATGTAAACGCGTTGAGTTCCGGTTTGATTGTTGTTCTCTCTGCTTTACTTTTACGGTTTGATTAATCTCTGATCTTTTTTGGACCTGTAATTACACTTGTGTTCAATTAAAAGCATTAAAATAACACAAAGTTTCAGGCTTAGCGATTAAGATTAAGGGCGTTCGATAAGCTTTGAATAAGCATCTCAGTGTAAAACAACATGCATTCATATACACTGATTAGCCATAACATTAAAACCACCTCCTTGTTTCTACACTCACTGTCCATTTTATCAGCTCCACTTACCATATAGAAGCACTTTGTAGTTCTACAATTACTGACTGTAGTCCATCTGTTTCTCTGCATGCTTTGTCAGTCCTCTTTCATCACCACAGAGCAGGTATTATTTAGGTGGTGGATGATTCTCAGCACTGCAGTGACACTGACATGGTGGTGGTGTGTTAGTGTGTGTTGTGCTGGTATGAGTGGATCGGACACAGCAGCGCTGCTGGAGTTTTTAAATACCGTGTCCACTCACTGTCCACTCTATTAGACGCTCCTACCTAGTCGGTCCACCTTGTAGATGTAAAGTCAGAGACGATCGCTCATCTATTGCTGCCGTTTGAGTCGGTCATCTTCTAGACGTTCATCAGTGGTCACAGGACGCTGCCCACGGGGCGCTGTTGGCTGGACATGTTTGGTTGGTGGACTATTCTCAGTCCAGCAGTGACAGTGAGGTGTTTTAAAACTCCAGCAGCGCTGCTGTGTCTGATCCACTCAAACCAGCACAACACACACTAACACACCACCACCATGTCAGTGTCACTGCAGTGCTGAGAATGATCCACCACCTAAATAATACCTGCTCTGTGGGGGTCCTGTGGGGGTCCTGACCATTGAAGAACAGCATTTTCTTTACTCACCTGTAAACTTTGATCGTGGCTGAAACACCTGGTACTTGATAATTAGGAAAGGTGTCCACATATATTTGGCCATCTAGTGTACCTGGTTCAATAAAACAGTGTTTTGAAAGACATTTTTTTGCATGGTCATATACGTATATGTATGTATCAGTCTCTAAGGCGAAAAGTAAAGCATGCTTGACTGGGGTCAGTGTTACCAAAGCTTTCAATTATGGGTGAAGTGGGTTTTTTGGGTGAAATATAGGACAAAATAGAGGACATCAGACCCCAAAAAGGAGGAACATCAGACCCCAACATAGAGAAGATCAGACCCCAAAAAGAAGGACATCAGACCCCTAAAAAAGAGGAACATCAGACCCCAAAAAGAAGGACATCAGACCTCAAAAAGAAGGACATCAGACCACAAAAGTAGGAACATCAGACCCTAAAAAGAAGGACATCAGACCTCAAAAAGAAGGACATCAGACCACAAAAGTAGGAACATCAGACCCTAAAAAGGAGGAACATCAGACCCCAAAAAGAAGAACATCAAACCTCAAAAAGAAGGACATCAAACCCCAAAATAGAGGGCATCAGACCCCAAAATAGAGGAACATGAGACTCCAAAAAAGAGGAACATCAGACCCCAAAAAAAGGACATCAAACCCCAAAATAGAGGGCATCAGACCCCAAAATAGAGGAACATGAGACTCCAAAAAAGAGGAACATCAGACCCCAAAAAAAGGACATCAAACCCCAAAATAGAGGGCATCAGACCCCAAAATAGAGGAACATGAGACTCCAAGAAAGAGGAACATCAGACCCCAAAAAAAGGACATCAGACCCCAAAAAGGAGAACATCAGACCTCACAAAGGAGGAACATCAGACCCCAAAAAGGAGAACATCAGACCCCAAAAAGAAGAACATCAGACCCCAAAAAGAAGAACATCAGACCGCACAAAGAAGGAACATCAGACCCCAAAAAGGAGAACATCAGAACCCAAAAAGAAGAACATCAGACCCCAAAAAGAAGGAACATCAGACCCCAAAAAGAAGAACATCAGACCCCAAAAAGAAGGAACATCAGACCTCACAAAGAAGGAACATCAGACCTCAAAAAGAAGAACATCAGACCCCAAAAAAAAGGAACATCAGACCCCAAAAAGAAGGAACATCAGACCCCAAAAAGAAGAACATCAGACCCCAAAAAGAAGGAACATCAGACCCCAAAAAGAAGAACATCAGACCCCAAAAAAGAAGGAACATCAGACCCCAAAAAGAAGAACATCAGACCCCAAAAAGAAGAAACATCAGACCCCAAAAAGGAGGAACATCAGACCCCAAAAAGAAGAACATCAGACCCCAAAAAAGAAGGAACATCAGACCCCAAAAAGAAGGAACATCAGACCCCAAAAAGAAGAACATCAGACCCCAAAAAAGAAGGAACATCAGACCCCAAAAAGAAGAACATCAGACCCCAAAAAGAAGAAACATCAGACCCCAAAAAGGAGGAACATCAGACCCCAAAAAGAAGAACATCAGACCCCAAAAAAGAAGAAACATCAGACCCCAAAAAGAAGAACATCAGACCCCAAAAAGAAGGAACATCAGACCCCAAAAAGAAGGAACATCAGACCCCAAAAAGAAGAACATCAGACCCCAAAAAAGAAGGAACATCAGACCCCAAAAAGAAGAACATCAGACCCCAAAAAAGGAGGAACATCAGACCCCCAAAAATTCGGACTTGACAATGGTTAGTCAGGATCATCTCCACATCACAGAATTAAAAGCTGAATTGATGTAATTGTGATGAAACTAAACTCAGTATAAATCAGCACAGTAATGAAGGTTCTTCTCACCACATTTAGACTCGACTTGTGACTTTAGTACAAAAATCCTGAAATTCATCTTTCCTGAATCTTCTAATTGAGTCGGTGCTGAGCGACACTCAGAGCTGGACGCTGGTTTTAGTTTTGGTGTGTCGACAGCGTGACGGTTATTAAAACTTAGTGATTAACGAGTGTTTCAGGGCCGGACGTTCCACAGTACAGAGGTGGACGTGATCACGGAGAGTGGAGCTTTAAACCAGTGAAATACCAGTAGTTTCTTTTGACGTGTTCATAAGCCAACGACAGACAAGTTAATCATGATCGTTACATCAGATGGGTTTCCTCTGGATGCTCCGGTTTCCTTTTAAGTGTGAATGTGTTCTGTGACATACAGGCGACCTGTTTGGGGTGTTTCCTGCCTTTCGTTTAATGAATCAGACCCATTGCGTCCCTGACCAGGATGAACTGGTGGTAAAACAGAGAGTGAATGAACAAACACACTATATTGCCAAAAGTATTCGCTCGTCTGCCTTCACACTCATATGAACTTGAGTGACTCCCATTCTTAATCCATAGGGTTTAACATGATGTCACCACCCTTTGCAGCTATAACAGCTTCAACTCTTCTGGGAAGGCTTTCCACAAGGTTTAGGAGTGTGTTTATGGGAATTTTTGACCATTCCTCCAGAAGTACTGTACATTTGTGAGGTCAGACACTGATGTTGGACGAGAAGGCCTGGCTCACAGTCTCCACTCTAATTCCAAAGGTGTTCTATTGGGGGTGGGGTCAGGACAGTTAAACTCATCCACGTCTTTATGGACCTTGTGCTTTGTGCACTGGTGCGCAGTCATGTTGGAACAGAAAGGGGCCATCCCCAAACTGTTCCCACAAAGTTGGGGGCATGAAATTGTCCAGAATCTCTTGGTATGCTGAAGCATTAAGAGTTCCTTTCACTGGAACTAAGGGGCCGAGCCCGACTCCTGAAGAACACCCCCACACCATAATCCCCCCTCCACCACACTCTACACTCGGCACAATACAATCAGACAGGTACCGTCTCCTGGCAACCGCCAAACCCAGACTCGTCCATCGGATCGCCAGACGGAGAAGCGTGATTCGTCACTCCAGAGAACACGTCTGCACTGCCCTAGAGTCCAGTGGCGGCGTGCTTTACACCACTGCTTGGTGATGTGAGGCTTGGATGCAGCTGCTCGGCCATGGAAACCCGTTCCATGAAGCTCTACACACTGTTCCTGAGCTCATCTGAAGGCCACATGAAGTTTGGAGGTCTGTAGTGATCGACTCTACATAAAGTTGATGACCTCTGTGCACTATGTTCCTCAGCATCCGCTGCCCCGCCCTGTCATGTTACATGGTAACACTTGGTGGATGAGTCGCTGTCGTTCCCAATCGCTTCTACTTTGTTATACCAGCACTGACAGTCGACTGTGGAATATTTAGTAGTGAGGAAATTTCACCACTGGACTTGTTGCACAGGTGGCATCACGGTACCATGCTGGAATTCACTGAGCTCCTGAGAGCGACCCGTTCTTTCACTAATGTGTGTAGAAGCAGTCTGCATGCCGAGGTGCTCGGTTTTATACTCCTGTGGCCATGGAAGTGATTGGAACACCTGAATTCAGTGATTTGGAGGGTGAGTGAATACTTTTGGCAATATAGTGTACATGTATGAATGTTTTGGTGGTCTCTCGATTAGATAAATGCAGTTCTGTTTCTCTCTGACAGTAATGGTGAAGTCGAACTAGCTCTGGATATGAGGGCAAAAAGTAAATACAGTCAAGCTGTAGTTCATCATCAGCACTAACAATGACTTCATAAAAACATCCTCACTATCAAATTAATAACTAACAATTATTTATGTAAATCCACGACCCATTATAAACATTGTTGGAGTGTCAAAGTGTTGAAATCAGTCATCAGGCTCCAAGACTGCCAAAACATACACGCTAAAAGTGGACATATGTTTATGAGGAACATATTTAAGTGGCATATTTAAGTGTGTGGGACATTTTCATATTTAATAACATCCTACTGTCAACAAGCACAGGTCACGCTGACAAACCGATGAATAAGGCGAGCCAGCACGCTTCACATCAGCACATGGATTTACTTAAGGGTAATTAATTATATAAACGCTCAGCATGACGACAGACGTATCTTCAGTGAAACACATCTGGCTCTAATTAGTTCCTCGGTTCTTCCGATAAACGTTTCTCTAAACAGATTTTATCATCGTTCTTAGAAATTTACCAGGGTTTTTTTGTCTTTATTAAATATACTGATCATAATACACATAACATTAAAACCACCTCCTTGTTTCTACACTCACTGTCCATTTTATCAGCTTCTGGAGTTTTTAAACACCTCACTGTCACTGCTGGACTGAGAATAGTCCACCAACCAAAAACGTCCAGCCGACAGCGCCCCGTGGGCAGCGTCCTGTGCCCACTGATGAAGGTCTAGAAGATGAGCGACTCAAACAGCAGCAATAGATGAGCGATCGTCTCTGACTTTACATCTACAAGGTGGACCGACTAGGTAGGAGTGTCTAATAGAGTGGACAGTGAGTGGACACGGTGTTTAAAAACTCCAGCAGCGCTGCTGTGTCTGATCCACTCATATTAGCACAACACACACTAACACACCACCACCATGTCAGTGTCACTGCAGTGCTGAGAATGATCCACCACCTAAATAATACCTGCTCTGTGGTGGTCATGAAAGGGGGTAACAAAGCATGTAGAGAAACAGATGGACTACAGTCAGTAATTGTAGAACTACAAAGTGCTTCTATATGGTAAGTGGAGCTGATAACATGGACAGTGAGTGTAGAAACAGGGAGGTGGTTTTAATGTTATGGCTGATCAGTAAATGTACTTTACAGTAAACACTGGTGCCCAGACTAATGAAACCGAATTCATCCACTTTCAGGTTCGTCGGATACGAATAAACACGTACCTGTCTGGAAACACGAGCCATGTGGGACTCGTTAAGTTTGCAACCCAATCGCACCGTGAGGCATTTGTAAGTTTACGGTGGCGACTGGGAGACATGGTGCCGAGCTTTTAAATTTCAGGCTTTTTCTCCCCCCCCGAGCGTAATCGCATTTCTGCCGTGCACGTATAATCGGGTTATAATGACTAATGTTCAAACACATACTGAATCACACGAGTAGTTCCAGTTTTACGAGTTCTGTAGCCATGGTTCTGGTTTTCCAAACACGAGAACAATCACTGACTCAATTTTCACAACAAATAGGTACCAGAGACGCACAAAAGTATCAGGACGCCCATTCTAATGATGGAATTCATGTGTTTCAGCCATAACTTTCAATCATATCAAGGAAATTCTGTGCTTCCAACTTTGCAGCAACAGTTTAGGGAAGGCCCTTTCCTATTCCTTATAAAGAAAGCTCAATAAAGACAAACCAAGAAACTCTGAGCTCAGCCCCACTCAACAGCTCTGAGATGATCCAGAACATCGACTGATCAATCAGCGCCCAGCCGTACAAATACTGTCATCTTGTGACTAAACGGGCACAAATTCCCATACGCACATACTTCCAATGTTGGCTGTTGTTCTAGCTGAAATAATCACACAGAGGTCGCTCTACTGTAATACCATTTGTTTTTTAAATGGGACATCCGACAAGCTCATGGTCAGGTGTCCAGTGTACCCACGACCATGAGTATGTTGGATATCCAAGTGTAAAACCACAGGCAGAAGACTTTGGAGTGTGAATGTTGGAACATGTGCACTGTCAGTTAGTTCTACACGCACCTGTAAGCTTTGGGTGTGGCTGAAACACCTGATACTTCATAATTAGGAAAGGTGTCCACATATATTTGGCCATATAAATTTATTAAATTCAATTAAAAAAAATGCTAAATAGAATCATTTTATATGTGGTCACACAATTATGTAGGCCCCCACTGTGTACATATGTATGTATCAGCCTCTAAAGTGAAAAGTAAAGCATGCTTGACTGTGGTCAGTGTTATCAAAGCTTCCAATTATGGGTGAAGTGGATTTTTTGGGTGGTTCTGACATCTAACAATCCAGACAAATTTCCTCTCAGCATAAAGTGACCTGTTCTGTATATTTTTGACAGAGCAGATTTCAGAAATGATTACATAAATCTATAGAGAACATACATTAGTGAATTTTTTTTTTTTGGGGGGGGGCAAAGAAGTACAACCACAAATCAGAAAAAGTTGGGACAGGATGGAAAATAGAGATTAATATAAAATGCAGTTTTTTTTATTTGATGTTTCATCTTCTCTCTGCTCGACTTCATTTCATTTATTTATTAATAAACATTCATTCCTGCATTTCAGACCTGCAACACCTTCCAAAAAAAGTTGGGACAGTTAGGACGCCGAGCGATGACGTGTTTCCGTTATTTTGTCCAATTCTGTGCCAAAGTGTTCAGCTTTGACCTTTATGCACTGAACTTCCCTCAGATTCCTTGAATGGTTTAATGATATTCTGCACTGTAGAAGGAGAACATGCAAATCCCTTCCAATCTTTCTGTGAGGAACGTCGTTTCTAATCATTTCAATCCTTCTATCACACATTTGTGGACGAACTGGATCCTCTGATCATCTTTGCTCCTCAGAGACTCTGAAGCCTTTTGTGGACGCTGCTTTTTAGCCCTAAATTGCCCCTATCCCAACTTCTCTGTCCCCGATAGAGGACGTGAGGAGAATTTTGAACCCCGAACTGTCTCTCACCACAAGACGTGTTTGCAGGAAGAACGGTACAAAATAACGGAAACACGTCATCGCTCGGCGTCCTCGGTGCCGAAACGTCTTTTAGGTGTCGGTAAATGCTTTACCGTCCCAACTTTACTTGGAATGTTAAGCAGGTCTGAAATGCAGGAATGGATGTTTATTAATAAATGGGGTTGTATATTTTAATCACTGATTGGAATCTCATGTTCTTTAGAAATTGGAGGAAAGTACAGCCGAGGTCTGGTGTGAAAACATCGCTGGGCGAGAATGTTTGTGTTCCTATCATGAAAGGTGTGAGAGGGGGATATAATGGGTTTGCATGCCAGTCCATGCCTCGGGCATGCATTCCAGCAATGCGTGTCTGAGAAGGAACAGCACTAAGGTAATCACTCACCGTTCACTCTCTTTTATCCCCTGCCTTTCCTCGTACCGCGCCGCGGCTCTGTGCACCGCCTCCCGGTGATAAATGATACCCCGGTCACCACGCGAGAGGTTCAGAAAGACGGCCGGGGTAATTAACAGCGGCGTCGATGACAATAACAATAATAACGATAATGATAAATTACAGAGGAGGGTAAGAACCCGGAGTGTCTCCATCTCGAGTCCTCTCGGCTGCGTCTGGAAGGTGGGTGGCCTTAAGGGGGAAGCTGGGGGTCGATACTCTCAGACTGACCCCCCACTGAACTGGGAGGAAAGAGGAGAAATAGAGGGGTGGAGGGAGGAAGGAAATGGACAAGAAAAGGAGACCACGGAGGGAGGAAACGTGTAGAAGAAATGCTGGAGAGGAGAAAAAAGAAGCCCTGAGTTATGACAAGGAAAAGTGGAGGAACCGTGGCGGCACCTTGGAAACCACATGCCAGCGGATCGGAGTGAGCCGGCGCGGCTTATCAAATAAACAGCCGGGACGGAATAAAGCTGTTACTTCTCTCAGGACGCACGGCGCGCCCCGTGGAAGAGGCTGGTGAGCTATATAAGAACTCCTCGGGAGGGCTCTCTCTGGACTTTTCTCTGAAGGGCTTTCTCTCGCTGCTCTTTAGGTTTTCTGCTCACCTAACATCTAATCCAACTCTTATTTATTCATTCATTTCCAACTTGACACCAATATCTGCTTGATATCGCACGGACAGACCGGACTTGGACTTGACACCCAGCTCGGTTTCTTTCTCTCCGTTTAAAGACTGACCGGCATCAATGCTGGACTTTAAAGGAATGATGGAGACCACAGAACTTTTCCGGATGCTTTCGGACAATCAGTCGGCTCTGGACGTGAACCGAAACTCAGTTCACAGCTTTGACATTCCAGAGAACATTGACGCCTTCAGGGTGAGCATGGCTGTCCTCCACTTGGTGGTGTGCGTGGTGGGATTGGGAGGAAACCTCTTGGTCGTCGTCGCCATCCTCAAGCTGGATAAAATGGCATCCGCTACGACGGTGTACATCTTCAACCTCGCCCTGGCGGACGGACTCTTCATGGTAGGACTCACGTTCG
This sequence comes from Trichomycterus rosablanca, assembly GCF_030014385.1. Taxonomy (NCBI): domain Eukaryota; kingdom Metazoa; phylum Chordata; class Actinopteri; order Siluriformes; family Trichomycteridae; genus Trichomycterus; species Trichomycterus rosablanca. The sequence continues at coordinate 39,353,907 of NC_085997.1, forward strand.
TGGCTTTCCAGAACTTCCACAACGAATGGATCTTCGGCGATCTGGCCTGCAAGCTGGTCATGGTGCTGGATGGCATCAACCAGTTCACTAGCGTGTTCTGCCTGACGGTGATGAGCGTGGACCGGTACATGGCGCTGGTGGACCCGCTTCGCTTTGCGCGCTGGAGGACGCCCAAGCGTGCCAAGATAATCTCTGCCTTCCTGTGGCTCTTCTCCTTGATTCCCGTCCTGCCCATGGCTCTCCACTTCACCGTGCAGTACGGCCTGTGCATGGCCGACATGTTCGTGGAGAAGTGGTGGATGACGTTCCTCACGTACACGTTCGTGCTGGGCTTCGTCCTGCCCTTCCTGTTGATGATTATCTTCTACACCAGCCTGGTGGTCGCTCTGAGGTCGTCTCGACAGCGTGGCAGGAATTCCACCTCACCGGAGAGCCAGAGGTTAGAGAAGCAGGTCACCAAGATGGTGGTGGCGGTGATCGTCGTCTTCGGGATTTGCTGGCTGCCGTTCTACATCTTCAACTTCTGCTCTCTGTACGGGACGAACACCACGCTGGCGTTCGCGCGAGGCTTCGAAATCGCCGTGCTCCTGTCCTACTCGTGGAGCTGCGCCAACCCCATCCTGTACGCCTGCCTCTCGGAGACCTTCGGCAGGTACTTCCGCACGCTGCTCTGCCCTCACAAAAACTCTCCCAGCATGCATTGTAACAGAGAGACCGAGGGTTACGACCTACCCTATACTAACGCGCAGGATGTAAGTGTGCCAACCTAACTTCACAAATACAATCAGAAAATGTGTATATATACTATATATATACAGTATATATATATATATATATATATATATATATATAACCTGACTTATAGATAACCTGTTTCTGTTGTGCTTATTTCCTCCTTCACATTTGTGAGGCCATAAAAACGGTTTATTTTTTGAGATTTGCTTGCAAACAGCGTCGTTACAGACTCATAGGTTGTCAACAAAGTAGATTTGCTTTGTCACCTCTGGGGGTGGAATATCACGAAGGACGAGGGGAGATTAGGCAAATCATGTGTCCGGTTGCCGTGCCCTGACCCTCCGTACAAGTGGTTTCAACCCGCTGTGGAAATAATAATATGTCAATGTTGCCATGGCTGATAGCTGGGAACGAGGACTGACTGTTGGACTGTTGTGATGTTCTACAGGAATGAAAAATGTGGGCGCTGAGAAGCCCTGGATGCAGAAGTTATCATACGATCATACGATCTAGACTGGGTATTTACTAGTGTACACAGTCGTGTACATATATTTTACATACTTGTGTTTTGTCTGAGTTGCATTTTACAGTAACTTTTATTATTTTTCTACTTTTATATGTTGATGAATCTGTAATATTTCCATCATTTAACCTTCAGTTATAAATATTAAACTTTATATGATGATCTTTTTTTTTAAATCACTCCTAAAAACATACCTTTATAAGCTGGAATTTGAACAGTAAGGAGCCGTGGTAATAATAATTGTTTAGTCTATTTGTATCTGTTTTTTGTTTTTTTTCTTACTTATTTTTATTTGGTTCTTACTTTTTTTTACATAATGTTCAATGTACAGCACTTTGGTCAACGTAAGTTGTTTTAAGAGTGCTTTATAAATCAAATTTACTTACTTACTTACTAAATGTTTTCTGAAGCTGTTTTCCATCGTTGTGTGGCTTAACATACAGTATGTACACCAATCAGCTATAACATTAAAACCACCTCCTTTTTTCTACACTCACTGTCCATTTTATCAGCTCCACTTACCATATAGAAGCACTTTGTAGTTCTACAATTACTGACTGCATGCTTCGTTAGCCCCTTTCATGCTGTTCTTCAATGGTCAGGACCCCCACAGGACCCCCACAGGACCACCACAGAGCAGATATTATTTACGTGGTGGATCATTCTCAGCACTGCAGTGACACTGACATGGTGGTGGTGTGTTTACATTTACATTTTCTGCATTTAGCAGATGCTCTTATCCAGAGCGACTTACAGAAGAGCTTCCATAGTAAACATTTCATTTCTCAAGTTTTAGTAAACAACAGTTGAAGATACAAATCTGCTAAAACCTGTTAGAACCAAAGTGTTTTGTTTTTTTTTGGAAATGGAAAAAATGTTAGTAAATAAATACAAGTCAGCTTAAGTGTTCAGTAAAAAGGTGATGAAGGTTTTTAATCGTTTTTTAAAGACAGCAAGAGACTCAGATGTTCGGACAGACAGAGGAAGTTCATTCCACCACTTGGGTGCTAGAACAGAGAAGAGCCTTGATGCTCGTCTTCCTTGAGTCCTGGGTGGAGGCTCAAGTCAAGCGAGACTGGTGGCTCGGAGGTTGTGTGGTACCAGTGTTTTAAACTGAATGTGTGCAGCTACAGGAAGCCAGTGAAGAGAACGCAGCAGTGGGGTGATGATGAGGCAGTAGTGGGGTGATGATGTGGCAGCAGTGGCAGCAGTGGGGTGATGATGAGGCAGCAGTGGGGTGATGATGTGGCAGCAGTGGGGTGATGATGTGGCAGCAGTGGGGTGATGATGAGGCAGTAGTGGGGTGATGATGAGGCAGTAGTGGGGTGATGATGTGGCAGTAGTGGGGTGATGATGAGGCAGTAGTGGGGTGATGATGTGGCAGCAGTGGGGTGATGATGTGGCAGCAGTGGGGTGATGATGTGGCAGCAGTGGGGTGATGATGTGGCAGCAGTGGGGTGATGAGGCAGCAGTGGGGTGATGATGTGGCAGAAGTGGGGTGATGTGGCAGTGTTTGGGCTGGTTAAAAACCAGACGTTAGTGTGTGTTAGTGTGTGTTGTGCTGGTATGAGTGGATCAGACACAGCAGCGCTGCTGGAGTTTTTAAATACCGTGTCCACTCACTGTCCACTCTATTAGACACTCCTATCTAGTCGGTCCACCTTGTAGATGTAAAGTCAGAGACGATCGCTCATCTATTGCTGCTGTTTGAGTCGCTCATCTTCTAGACCTTCATCAGTGGTCACAGGACGCCGCCCACGGGGCGCTGTTGGCTGGATATTTTTGGTTGGTGGACTATTCTCAGTCCAGCAGTGACAGTGAGGTGTTTAAAAACTCCAGCAGCGCTGCTGTGTCTGATCCACTCATACCAGCACAACACACACTAACACACCAGCACCATGTCAGTGATAGCTCAGTGGTTAAGGTACTGGACTAGTAAACAGAAGGTTGCCGGTTCGAGCCCCACCACCACCAAGTTGCCACTGTTGGGTCCCTGAGCAAGGCCCTTAACCCTCAATTGCTCATCGTGTTCCACTCATTGTGTAAGTCGCTTTGGATAAAAGCGTCTGCTAAATGCTGAAAATGTAAATGTAATGTAAATGTCAGTGTCACTGCAGTGCTGAGAATCATCCACCACCTAAATAATACCTGCTCTGTGGGGGTCCTGACCATTGAAGAACAGCATGAAAGGTGGTAACAAAGCATGTAGAGAAACAGATGGACTACAGTCAGTAATTGTAGAACTACAAAGTGCTTCTATATGGTAAGTGGAGCTGATAAAATGGACAGTGAGTGTAGAAACAAGGTGGTGGTTTTAATGTTATGGCCGGCGCTCTGGCACCGACGTGCCAGTTAATGGTGTGTGTAACGAAATTCAGACGCACTCGGCTCAGACTTTGGGTGGAAAGTCGTTGCTCTAATGAGGGGCGCCAAGGAAACCAGCAATAACGACCAATAAAGGAGAACGTCTGGCGTGAGGTACGTACATGGTGTCGCCAACACTCTGCTCACCATCTGGGACTTGCTCAGGGGTCCAACAGTGGCAACTTGGCAATGGTGGGGCTTGAACCAGAAACCTTATGAGTTCTACATCTACATCTTTGGCATTTAGCAGATGCTTTTATCCAACACTTAGAATGATTGAGGGTTAAGGGCCTTGTTCAGGGGCCCAACACTGTCAACATGATGATAATGGGCCTTGAACCGGCAACCTTCCGATTGCTAGTCCAGTACCTTAACCACTGAGATACCACTGTTCTATAGTCCAGTTCTTGTCCAGTATCGTAACCACTGAGCAGTTAAGGAACTGGCCTAGTAATCAGAAGGTTGCTGGTTTAAGCCCCACCACTGCTAAGTTGGCACTGTTGGGCCCCTGAGCGAGGCCCTTAACTCTCATTTGAGGGAAATGCTGGATGTGAGGTACGTACATGGTGTCGCCAACACTCTGCCTACCATCTGGAACTTGCTCGGGGGTCCAACAGTGCCAGCTTGGCCACTGTGGTGGGGCTTGAACCGGCAACCTTCTGAGTTCTACATCTACATCTGTGGCATTTAGCAGATGCTTTTATCCAAGACTTAGAATGATTGAGGGTTAAGGGCCTTGTTCAGGGGCCCAACAGTGGCAACATGATGATGGTGGGGCTTGAACCGGCAACCTTCCGACTACTAGTCCAGTACCTTAACCACTGAGATACCACTCACCGTCCCTAGTGCAGTTCTAGTCCAGTATCTTAACCACTGAGCAGTTAAGGAACTGGACTAGTTATCAGAAGGTAGCTGGTTCAAGCCCCACCACTGCAAAGTTGGCACTGTTGGGCCCCTGAGCGAGGCCCTTAATTCTTAACTGCTCAAACTGTATTCAGTCATAAATGTAAGTCGCTTTGGATACAAGTGTCTGATAAAAGCATCTTAGGGCAGTTGTAGCCTAGTGGTTGAGATACTGGGCTAGTAATCAAAAGGTCGCTGGTTCAAGCCCCACCACTGCCAGGTTGCCACTGTTGGGCCCTTGAGCAAGGCCCTTGGATAAAAGCGTCTGCTAAATGCAGAGAATGTAAATGTAATGTAAATAAATGCTGCAAATGTTGATGTAAAATCAACCATACAGATGACATTTGTGGGTATACAATTACTGACTGTATACCCACTGTATAGAGCTGTTGCTTGGTACACTTTGTACCCCAGTTATCAATCGAACTTCCACCCCATAGAACCCCCGGTGACCACGTTTTATGTGGATGGTGGACCATTCTCGAGACTGCAGTAACAATTCTGTGATAATGACATGGTAGTGAGTGTTGTGAAGCAGGTGCAGCAGTGTTGTTGGGGTTTCTGCACACTTACTGTGAATGCCTGGAGGAAACCAAAAGTCATATGATCAGAAAATGTCCACTAATAAAAGACTACTAATGAAAGGGAGTTTAAACAGTATTTAAAAATCCCAACAACACTGCTGCACCTGATAGACTCATACCAGAACTACACACATGTTATTACGCCATGTTATTACCATGTTAATGTGACAGATAAATGTAATACCCGCAAGTCATAAGCAGAAGTAGTGGCTGGAGGTTCATGCAGAGGTTTCTCTCTAAATCTTTCAATAATTCATGCACTGTAGACGATAAAATTCTTAAATTTCTTACAACTATGAGGAATAATGTTTTTCTTAAACTGTCCGACTCGTGCAGTTGCCAAATCTTGACCCATCCTCGCATATAAACAACTTCTCCTTTTGTTTAATCGAGTTCTCTCATGAGATTACGGGATCTCTCTCACCGTGAGGTCACGACGTTCTCATGAGAGAAATCTGAGATGAATATCTTTCATTTCTCATTACAAAAATATTAAATAAATACATTCTGAGCAATGTAAGCAAACATGTCGGTAACGGATGTTGTTGTTCTACCCTCGTTAAGTTGTGTGTAGAGGTCAGGGCTCGTTCTAATGGCTCTGACGTTCTATTCGACAGCTCAGCGCCCCTGACCACTGTGCTAGCACTGCACCAAACTATGTAAAATTATATATCAGTACACGCTTCCTACGTAGCAGCAGAGATGGGGAACTCGAGTCGTTTCAAATGACTCAGACTCGACTCGTGACTCACAAAAAAATAACTCGTAGACAACAAAAGTCAGCAACATTAGTTACGTGTAATAATTAATTATATATTATATTCTGATCGTGTCATTTTCTGCTCTCTAATAATAATAACGCTCCGGCCGTCTGAACCCACAACACACACGATAAGTAAATGTTCCAGCAGCTTCCGGTGTAGTGATGATTTGTTTTATTAGGATTTTAACATCATGTTTTACACTTTGGTTACATTCATGACAGGAACGGTAGCTACTCTTACACAAGATTCATCAGTTCACAAGATTATATTGAACACAGTCATGGACAATTTAGTATCTCCAATTCACCTCACTTGCATGTCTTTGGACTGTGGGAGGAAACCGGAGCACCCGGAGTAAACCCACGCAGGCACGGGGAGAACATGCAAACTCCACACAGTAAGGACCCGGACCGCCCCACCTGGGGATCGAACCCAGGACCTTCTTGCTGTGAGGCAACAGTGCTACCCACTTAGCCCGTGTAGTGATGAAGCGTCGCTCCCTACTCCCTACACAGTCTGAAGTTCACTTCATTTGAACATTCTCGTTACCTTTGGATCGGAATCTCACTTAAAATGGTGGAGTACCCTACGTAGTGCACTTCACAGGAACGACCGGGGTGAATGGAACGCTCCTACAGAATCGGTGCTGATGGTTGAAAGACGCTTTCTGAACCAATCAGAGCTTCTGATTGTAATTGTTAGTAAGAAATGCTGTTATTTGCATTTATTCGGTTTGCGTCACACAGATGACGCGGTAATGAAACGCTCGATCGGCTTTCTAACGACTTCCTGTTTTACTTCACCACCGGGAAAAGTTTGGAGGTTTTTAATTATAAGCACATTTAGAAAATAACGGATTCTGTTCCTAATGGGACGCACGCTTATAAATGTAATAGCATCTGGAAGAACAGAAGCTAAGGTAAGCAGCGATTATGATGGTTTTTGCCGTGTTTGGGATTTTGGCCGCTGTGCCGTGATTTATCGAGCGCTTTTGTTCTGTAATGAAAACAAAACGTATCAGTTGAAGCTTTTAACTGGAACCTTCTTGTTACAGAAATTACATTCATTTACACAATGAGGAGGAAAGTAAAGACACGAAGTAAAACGGCTAAATACACTCGCTAATCTGTTGTTGTTTTTATCTGAACTTACAGATTATTTCTTTATTTCTACGCTACATTTATAATATATGTTTTGTGTAGATTATAGTGACTCCTGACTAGACTCGGACTCTAGCCTAAAGACTTGACAGGTTTGTATGATACAAAAACCCCTATCAGCATGAACTCCACACAATAAAGACTCCAAGTCTCCAAATGTCAAATTCCCTAAAATAAGCTTTGTTTAGAAACCCTTCAGATAAGGACTAAAATAAAAGCTTTCACAGATAGCCTCCAACGTTTCTCCTAAAACTGTATACATGCTCCGCTCAGAACATTTCTCATTGAACATATCATTTACAATCTTTTTTAGACAGGCTTATACAACAAAAAGTCAATAAATATACAGTGGTACGTTAAACTGGACGTCAGGTGGTTCTGGGAGTGGCGTCGAGTTTTAAAGACGTTGAGTTTCGAGGTATTTTTCCCCATAAGGATGTTTGGGAGAACCTGTTAATGCGTCCATGGTCCCGTGGAGCTGCAGATATTTTAGTCTCATGTAAAATAATGAGGTTGTTTTTGACACTTAAACACTGAAAATAACACAAATATAATATAAACACAGTGAAATACAATTACTAACAGTTAACCATCAATAAAAATACAATAAAAGCTGCACTTTAGTTTTACTTCTTTATTGTTTCCTGACACTTCTTAATGGTGGAGATGCTCGATCTTCCGTTGAGCACCGGCGCATTCACATGAGAAGCCGCTGTGCCGTTATTTCCTATGAAGTGTGACGGCGGTGCACAAAACTTAGCGTGACTTACTGTAGTAAAACAGCGAGTGAGGAATGTGATTAGTGGAGGAACTTATGAGCAGTAATAATGAAGAGAAGTTTAGTGCTCCTGTCTCCTTCTTTTACTACATTAAACCACGTTAAGCTTTATTTTCAACCAGAAGCGTTTCAGACTCTGAACCAGAAGCTGATTCTGATTCTCACCATTTCTCAGAAGCTGGAGCTGTAACACAAGTTTAAAAGTGAAACAGGGAGGAGAATCCAGATAAACACAGATACATGTGGAGCTGTAACCCTGGATCTGACGCTTATTCCACACTGATTCAGATTCAGCTCAGATTCACACTTTGGTCACGTTTTACAGCTCAAGACGAATTTAAGGTACAAATTTCTCCTCAAAGGGCGTCGAGTTACAAGGTACCTCTGTACTGCAGTGTTTGCCCGGCATTCGCATGTTTGTTTTACTATCGTTTACCTTCCACCAAGGTTATTCAAGCCCCAACAGCCATCGGTCGCCATCGACTTCTATAAACTCCCAGCGTCTCTTTGCTCTGGTTGACTGATGGACTCGAGCTAAAGGCGAAGGACCCCGTGTGACTGATAACTTACACTCTGTGTAGGTTAAACCATTTTGTTGGCAGGAAAAATACACTTCATAAGAAAAGGAAAAATGCTCACTGGGAGAAACTGGGAGTCTGGAATTTGATTTATAAACTGTATTTAAAACATATTATTAGAAGAAATGTAAAATCATCCATGCTAATGAAGTAAGGCAGGTTTATGAGGTGCTCTGACTACATGGAGCAATGTTTTAGTCATTTGTACCACATTTACACAGTTATTAAGAGAAACCAAGACTTAAAAGTGGTAATAACTCTTCTCTGTCCAGCAGTGGGAATAAATATTTCATTTTATTCATCTACTTTTATTAGCCATTGCAGTTTTGTCATGAACAAGCCACAGATTCACTTATATCTCATATTTACATTTACTGAGGGTCAAGGGCCTTGCTCAAGGGCCCAACAGCAGCAACCTAGCAGTGGTGGGGCTTGAACCAGCGACCTTTGGATTACTAGTCCTGTGCCTTAACCTGTGCAGGAAGCTCAGTGGTGAAGATACTGGACTAGCAATCAGAAGATTGCCAGTTCAAGCCCTACCATCACCACTGTTGGGCCCCCGAGCAAGGCTCTTAACCCTTAATTGGTCGAATGTCATAAATATAAATGCAATTGCTTAATTCGCACTGTTTGTTTGTTTATTAGGATTATAACATCATGTTTTACACTCTTGGCCACATTCATGACAGGAACTACACTCATTACACAAGATTCATCAGGGCAGTGGTAGCTCAGTGGTTAAGGTACTGGACTAGTAATCTAAAGGTTGCCGGTTCAAGCCGCACCACCGCCAAGTTGCCACTGCTGGGCCCCCGAGCAAGGCCCTTAACCCTCAGTTGCTCAAAAAAAATTGTGTTCAGTCATAACTGTAAGTCGCTTTGGATAAAAGCGTCTGCTAAATGCTGAAAATGTAAATCAGTTCACAAGGTTATATCAAACACAATTTAGTGTCTCCAATTCCCCTCATTTGCATGTCTTTGGACTGTGGGAGGAAACCGGAGCACCCGGAGGAAACCCACGCAGACACGGGGAGAACATGCAAACTCTAAACAGAAAGGACCCGGACCGCCCCACCTGGGGATCGAACCCAGGACCTTCTTGCTGTGAGGCGACAGTGCTACCCACTTAGCCGCCCAATTGGGACGGTTAATACAGTAGGTTTGCATGTACACTATATTGCAAAAAGTATTCACTCCCCCATCCAAATCCATGAATTCAGGTGTTCCAATCACGTCCGTGGCCACAGGTGTATAAAACCGAGCACCTCGGCATGCAGACTGCTTCTACACACATTAGTGAAAGAACGGGTCGCTCTCAGGAGCTCAGTGAATTCCAGCGTGGTACCGTGATGCCACCTGTGCAACAAGTCCAGTGGTGAAATTTCCTCACTACTAAATATTCCACAGTCGACTGTCAGTGCTGGTATAACAAAGTAGAAGCGATTGGGAACGACGGCAACTCAGCCACCAAGTGTTACCACGTAAAATGACAGGGCGGGGCAGCGGATGCTGAGGAACATAGTGCACAGAGGTCACCAACTTTCTGCAGAGTCCATCACTACAGACCTCCAAACTTCATGTGGCCTTCAGATGAGCTCAGGAACAGTGTGTAGAGCTTCATGGAATGGGTTTCCATGGCCGAGCAGCTGCATCCAAGCCTTGCATCACCAAGCACAATGCAAAGTGTCGGATACAGTGGTGTAAAGCACGCCGCCACTGGACTCTAGAGCAGTGGAGACGTGTTCTCTGGAGTGACGAATCACGCTTCTCCGTCTTCTGATGGACGAGTCTGGGTTTGGCGGTTGCGGATATAGCCCCACCTCTGCTAGGTTGCCACTATTGGACCCTTGAGCAAGGTCTTTAAACCTTAATAGCTTGTATTTATTTAAAGTTGCTTAGATAAAGGTGTCTGCTAAGTACCGTAGATCTTCCAACAGCATGTCAGATTAGACAGCTATGTCCATTCATGACATTTTACGACTTCTATTTGAACGTGTAGTAAAGTCATGTGGTGGCAAACTTAAAGAGATAACAGACCGAAAAATTGGCCAAGAGTAGATTCATAATAACCGCTGCAGTTACGCCCTCTGCTGGCTGATCGATGGCACTAACATAATGAGACGGGGGATAAAGGAGATCAGTGTGCGACTCTCTATGCGCAATACGGATCTCCGTATGAACCCGGCTGGTGCAGGTGAAGAGAAGTGGTCAGCTACTCTACACGTAGCAGAACATTAAGCTTTTTGTGGTCTTAATATCTTTTTAAATCTCGAATAAACAAACAGTGAATCTCCAAATGCAGAAGATGCTCAGACGAGACGAACAAGCTGAGTGGGAAGAAAAAGCAAAGAAAGCCAACAGCAGACCTGAGTTCCAACATCACGACGTGAAGTGCATAATCAGGGCTGGTCTGCTACAAGTGACATGAGACAGACAGCTTTAGATGACAGCGTCCATCAGCCTTTTGTTGTCTGTACCATCCCCGCTGAGGGCTGAGACTATCACGTGTACCCTCCGACATGAACACAGTCTCAAGGCATATCTTTTCTCACAAAAAGCCATACTGCACACAGAGAGTCACCCTATGAACTCCGTGTATACCCCATTGCTAGTGCAGGTGACTTGATCAGACAGCAGACGTTGCTGTTTTTGTTTGGGCACCCGGCCAGGTTGATAGCACCACCTGAGATTCAAACTTGAGAGCTGGAGATATCAGCGGTGATGAGCTAGCACGTTAGACCTCTACTCCACCCGAGTGGAGCTGTTGTGTAAGTCAGTGGTCCCCAACCACCGGTACCGGTCCGTGGGTCATTTATTACCGGGCCGCACAGAAAGAATAAATAATTAGAGACGCTACATCAGCAATGAAAACACTACTTTTTTATTGTAGTGTTATTGTCTCCAATCACCACTAGGTGGGAGCAGCATCTTGTTGCAGCAAAAAAAGCTCATTTGTGAGTAGTACAGTTATTCCATTTTAAATCGCCCCCGCCGATCCGTGAAATTATATCTTATATGAAACTGGTCCGTGGTGCAAAAAAGGTTGAGGACTGCTGGTGTAAGTCATTGAGAGCTTTCTAACATGTCCGCTGTTACCGTTTATGTTTACCCAAATTATTTGACACCGAAACCGTCCAAATGTGAATTTAATATATTGTTTTGATTCAGGCAATATGTTAATAGGTATAAAAGGGTTCTAAGTGGCCCATGTTCAAACTTTCACCTCAAGTGCAACAAACCTACAGGTCATCTCTGTGTACCTTATTTATTTATTCATTTATTAGGGTTTTAATGTCGTGTTTTACTCACTTGGGTTTCATTCATGACAGGAACTGTCGTTACTGCTTACACAAGATTCATCAGTTCAAGTTTAATATCAAACACAGTTATGGACAATTTTGTATCTCTGATTCACCTCACTTGCACGTCTTTGGACTGTCGGAGGAAACCGGAGCTCCCGGAGGAAACCCACACAAACGAGGGGAGAACATGCACTTGCAGTGGACATGTAGAATCCGGGGCACTGCTCTTGCGGTCGACTGGTTGGTGCAGAGAGTGTCCATTGTAATGTGTGTGCTGTTATGTGTCTTGAGAGTTGTGTGTGTTCTTAAACTACTTTTATGCCCTTTTAATTGCCCCTTGGGGACTTTTATTTAAGTAATCTGCTCTGATCTGAAACTCCACACAGAAAGGACCCGGACCCGGGTCGCCCCACCAGGGGATCGAACCCAGGACCTTCTTGCTGTGAGGCCACCGTGCCACCCCCACAGTGGCGTAACTACACTGTGGGGGGTAGGGGGTCACCTCACTGCCCTCCCATTGGATGAACGTATTATGCATGTATTATGGCAAGCCAAACAAGAAATATATAACAACCACTGATATACATATATAATGCGTGTGTAATATGACATTTGTTGAGGGGGCCCAAAAAGTTTTTTTGCACTGGGGCCCATGAGCTCCTAGTCACACCACTGCACCCCCATCTCTGCGTAGAACCTTCTAGTTGCACAAAGCATGGAGTTTTCTTCATGTTAGGACACCCAATGTTTTCCTACCTTGTGCAATACCCACAATGCATACACGGTGTGCCAAGGTCTGGCTGGTGTGGTTTGTAAATCATGCCAAGACCTCGTGACATCTTCCCACATGCGTTTATTTTAATCCCACATCCAAGGGCTCTTTCCCAGGCTTGGATTCGTGACGGATTGCTTTGAGCCCTGTTATTGGTCCTAATCGGAAGAACAAGAGATAATGTCCTAAATTAGGCTGGATTTGATCGTGGTGCAGATTCACGTACCGTGTTTTTGTGTTATATATAGAGTATATATTAAGAGTTGTAGAGTTTCTCTGCACGGACTTTATTCGGTCGCACCGACTGGAAGAGCTGCAGCTCCATCTGCACGCGCCACTGAAAGCTGCAGCGCGCGCTCGGGGCGAACAGTCGTCGCGCGCCTCTCAAAAGCAGCCCGAGGTAAAGAGTGAACGCTAACGCTGCTTCACCAAGACGAGCCGGAAAATCCATTTAAAAGCTTAAATTTCTTAAATATCGACGGATTTATTTGCTTATTTTGTATTCCAGAGCTGATTTTGCTGTTTTATACTCGAATGTAGCGGTTCGGTCAGGAATAACGGTACATTATCCGGGCTGGAGAAGTGAAGCAGGTGTATGAAGTGCGCTGAGGAGACGCGGAGATGTTTTGGGGAGTTTTTACTACATTTCCACAACTAATACGGATTTAAATGAATTAAAGTGGATAAAATGACCATTTTAATCCTGCTCCATCGAACAGGTAACAAAACACATCGACTTTTGATGAAATCTAGACAGTTAACGGCAATTAGCGCGATGTCACAGTGTTCCGCACACTTCAGTAATTTTCCACATTTTTGAGGAAAGTGTCAATTTATGATGACAAAGCAACAATTTAGAATGTATTTAAATCCAGTTTACCTGAGTTTTGATCATTTTAATGGACAATAAAGTCTAAAATGAGCTGTTTGAAGCTTTGTACGGATTGCTGTTATCAGTAACAGTAATCCGTACAGCGTCAGTTAACACGACCTGGTACTTTTATAACCTACATTTAACCATCATAGTAAATGTTTATTATAAACCTCATTCTCAGAAAAGCTGGGACGTTTTATAAAGCCCAAGAAAAGAGGAATTTATGATGCGTTAATAATTCTTTGGAAACGACGATTAGCGCGATGTCACGGTGTTCCGCACACTTCAGTGATTCTTCACACTTTTTGAGGAAAATGTCAATTTATTATGACAAAGCAAGAATTTAGAATGTATTTAAGTCCAGTTTACCTGAGTTTTGATCAGTCTAATGAAAAATAAAGTGTAATATTGACTGACTGAAGCACACTTTGTACGGATTGCTGTTATTAGTAACAGTAATCCGTACAGCGATCCTGAGGTGAAGCTGTGGTACATCTTTATTATTATTTATTACAAATCCCATTTCCAGAAAACTTGGGACTTTCGTTCACTGAGTTTATTTTATGAAGTGAAATAAAAAGAAGAATCTGTGATGTGTTCATTCTCTTAAATCTTAATTCAGCTGATGAAAGTAGAAAGAAAAGATATCTAATGTAGTTAGATATGGGGGGGGGGGCCCAGGGCCCAGGGTGTTACCGTGTGCCTTGCGCCCATTGAAAAGCTGAGATAGCTGATCCAGCACCCCCACGACCCTGACTGGACGAGCAGTTAAGAAAGTGAGTGAGTGAGTTTCAGGTTGCATCTCTTGACGCAGCGGTGGACTGCGTGAAGTTACAATGGTTTTCCAAGGTACTCACACGCCCGTGTGGCTTTGTCCATCACGGCAGCTCACTTGGACTGGGATCGCTACAGATGCCCTCAATCTTTCACAATATGATGGACAGTACTGTAGATGGTCAAAGACTGCTCTTTTTTAATTGATTGATGATTTTCTACTTAAGTTTGGAACACAGTGGTGAGCCATGACCCATCACTGCTTGTACAGACTGATCCTGATCCAGGTGGATCCTTCTTCTATACATGAGCATGAGTCCCTCACCTGTTACCAACTCACTTGCTCATTGTTGAATGCTCTTATTCTGTCCCCGTCCCAACTTTTTTGGAGTGTGTTGTAGGCATCAAATTCCGAACGTGTCTCTATTCTACTTATATCAGTTATATAAAGAGACAAAAGAATTAACAAATCACAGATTCTTCTTTTTATTGTGTTTTACTTAACGTCCCAACTTTTGTGGCAACGGGTTCAGTATTTAAATTACTCTCGAGTACTCACGACTTCTTTATCGATCCATATATATCAGTAACGATCGGCAGGACATGAAAGCAGTCTGTGGATTGTAAAACGTCTAAACGGAAGCCGCAGAATTAGGGCAGAACTGATGACCGAGGTCGTAATGAAACGTCACTGGCTGATTTCAGATCAGTGAAATGTGCGTTATTTCTCCTGCTGTGGTCAGAAACGTTTATTAATCCTATCCCAGGTCAAATCCGTACACAAACGTGAATGAGAGCGTGAGATGCGACTCTTAGCGAGCTTATATTATTAATATACTTTTATTACCGACACCTTACTGGCTCTTTTCACCATCTTAACTTTTAAGCATGTGCTTCCTTGCGAGTCTTTGTTTCCATGGTTACAACTAGGGATGCATCGATACCATTTTTTCCCCAACCGAGTACGAGTACAAGTGCATGTATTTTAGTACTCGCCGATACCGATACCTATTTAGAATGATGCAATCTGGATCATTATGGGATAGTGTAGTTTTTAGTGTAAAATAGTGCAGTGGAACAGACATGATTGAGAAAGCTTCCGACAAGCTAACGTTAACGTTCATTAATAAACGCACGTCATTAACGCTGTGCGCATCGTACACGCGATGCGATTCTGCTGATTGAGATATTTACTTTAAAAAGGATGATACGGTCCGATCCCATCTGAGCCGATTCTATCGGCACGTACTGTACATTCGTGGTTCACCTCGGTAAATCGTAAACGACTCCGAGTCGACTCCCGCTCTGTGGTAATAACCAGTATAATTAAGCCTGAGCTTTATAATGTAAGCGAGTCGCACAGAATGTTCTGTAGTAGTCGGTGTTTATTTACAACCGCATCGTTTATTATAACAGTAAACACGGAGAGATGACTGAGAAAAGAAGCTTAAAATGAGTCGACTCCTGAATCACTTGTATCGACACTGTGAACAGAGTATTGAACACAAACACGTCCTGTAACAGCGGTCGCTGCTTTTGTAACCGGTTATCTTCACTGTTAGCTCTATTTTAAGGTTTGTTTTTCTTTCAAACGGAACTAAATAACATTAAACGTGCGTGTGAGCGTCGCGGTCAGTGAGAATAATTCAATCTGTCTCCCGTGGGTGAAAAATGAATCGCTTTAGTTTTAGAAGTAAAAAAATCTCGTAATGTCACGCCCCCCCCGGTCAGGCACTCGCGCCCCACAGGTTGAAAACCCCGGCGTTAACGCAGCGACGTGCACCAGGCACACGGTATCGGATGTTTAGTATCGGAGCCTCGTTTGCGAGTACGAGTACGAGTTAATGAGCGCGGTATCGGGATAATACCCGATACTAGTATCGGTACTCGTGTGTCTCTAGTTACAACATAAACAAGTGTTACCTTCAAACGATTCCCTACAGAAACCGTACGCTGCTGCGGTAATGACGATAACGCCGGGGACAGTAATATATTGCTCAAAAATATGCACAGGTTGTACAAATATGAAAAGAAAAATTACATTTTGTTTCTTTTTAAGTTATTATAAAACTCATATTGTGATTTTTATAATGACTTGATGACTTTTTAGCATTTTATTAGAGCAGAGAAGTTTTAAAGCAAAATATTGATCTTTAATGAATGATCTTTTTAATACCTAAACTATTTGTTTTGTAATAAAGTATTTTTAACACAGATTTATAACCTAGGGACGTAAAAGTTCCCCCCAATTGAAGAATCACCCGAATGCAAAGCGCTCGCAAAACTTTACGCCGCGTCGGAGCGTCTCCGAGGGCGCTCCGAATCGTTTGCTTAACACGGATCAATTAAATCAACATTTGCCGAAGCCCCGTACGCAAGCCGCGGCGGGCGCAACAGAGGGGACGCGACTCTCGGTGTAAAGTCCTACGTGTCCAAAGTATCAAGTTACCCCAGAGCGGAATACATTTGCAGATCTGCCCCCCCCCCCCGTATCCGCCGTGCGTGTTTAATCACTCGGGACGGGGGCTCTTGAATAGCGATGAAGCCCGGGTTGCATCTCCACCTGCATTTATGGATGTCGTCCGGTTTAAAAAGCACGGGGCGGAGATAGACGCGGCCCGTCGTCCCGTTTTGAGGAACAGGTCGTCGTTTCGTCGGCGCTTCTGCGGCTCTTGCTCACGGTCCTGTGTCCTTTTCTCCGCATGTATGTGCAGGTTTTACGCAATGACGTGGACATAGGAGACGCGAACAGACACACGATCAAGATGGAATCATGGACACTACCCCCTGCGCTCCCGAACCTCTCCGCCGCTCCCGAGCCCCTTCTCTACGACGGCTTCCTCCCTGGGAACGAGTCCGACTTCGGCCTGGAGGACTCCCCTCACAACATCACCCGTCACGCCTTTGACCAGACCAGCTCGGTCGTGATCACGTTCGTTTACTTTGTCGTGTGCGCCGTGGGACTGTGTGGCAATGCCCTGGTGATTTACGTAATCCTTCGCTACGCCAAAATGAAAACGGTGACCAACATCTACATCCTGAACCTGGCTGTCGCAGACGTCCTGTGCATGCTCAGCCTGCCCTTTATTGCGATTCAGCTGGCGCTGCTGCGCTGGCCGTTCGGCGCCGCGGTATGCCGCGTCGTCCTCACCATGGACTCGCTGAACCAGTTCACCAGCATCTTCTTCCTGACCGTGATGAGCATCGATCGCTACCTCGCAGTGGTGCACCCCATAAAGTCTACCAAGTGGCGCAAGCCTCGCGTGGCCAAAACGATCAGCCTGGCCATGTGGGGCGTGTCCCTTCTGGTCAATCTGCCCATCATGATCTTCAGCGGCCTGAACGCCAATAAGAACGAGGCACGGACGTGCACCATGCTGTGGCCGGAGCCCCAGAGCACCTACTACACCGCCTTCATCTTCTACACCTTCCTCTTGGGTTTCTTCCTGCCGCTGATCGTGATCTGCATGTGCTACCTCCTGATCGTGATCGAGGTGAGGTCCTCGGGCGCGCGCGTGTCCTCCAGCAAGCGCAGGCGCTCCGAGCGCAAGGTGACGCGCATGGTGTCCGTCGTGGTGGCGGCGTTCGTGCTCTGCTGGCTGCCGTTCTACGTGTTCAACGTGGCCTCGGTGACCAGCGTCCTGGTGCCCACGCCGGTCCTGAAGAGCACCTTCGATTTCGTGGTGGTGCTGGGTTACGCCAACAGCTGCGCCAACCCCGTCCTGTACGCCTTCCTGTCGGACAACTTCAAGAAGAGCTTCCGGAACGTGCTGTGCCTGAGGCGGGCGGGCGGGCCGGACGGAATCGAGCGGAGCGACAGCCGGCAGGACAGGACGCGCACGGTCAACGACATCGCGACGGAGACTCACAACGCCGCCCTGCTCAATGGGGACCTGCAGACCAGCATTTAGGTCCGTGATGTCCGAGACCCAATTGGTCTCCATTCACGAGGAACCTTGATATGACGAGATAGCTTCACTTTGGTCCACTTGAAGTGGTCAGATGAACGATAACTTTGGCCTCTTACAGATTATGGATTGTACGGATCCTTTATTATATTGGCAAGGATAGGCTGCTGTAAAAAAAAAATCACATTCCTTCGCTTTGTGTTGTTGTTTGCACTTGCTAAGATGTTTAAATCACGTCCATTGAAATATCGAAGAGAAACGATCACCGTGACGTCCGGCTGTCTTTTTATTGACCTTCGGTTTCGCTGTAAGGGTGTAGAGCGAGGCAAATCCCCACACACCGGGCAGAAGTAAAATAGATATTCAGTCCAAGGTCGAGCGACACTGTGGCTACGAAGCCGTAATAAATAAAAAATTAAGCGCCCAGTTAATAAATACAGAGTAACGAAGGGATAGCGGAACTAAATACGACGTCCGCAGATAGCGCTTTTCCACCAAAATAAACGCGCTGCAACCAGGGCTGGATTCTGAGAAGCGTGGTATCGAATCCAGCCTTGCTTTACCGGTTCGAGGCCGAGCGGCTGTACGAGCAACGATTGGCCGGTCGCTCGTGCGGGGGGGCGGGACAAAGGACCGGATGTGGGTCTCTCTCTGTCGGAATGCGATCGCGTTCTCTGCCGGGCCGATTGGAGGCGCTTGCACAGAGATGGGAGGGGGTGCCCTTAGGGTGTGTCTCTCCGCCATGCGACGCTGGGTGGCGCCAAACCCGTCGACGTGCGGGTGGCAAAGATGCATCCGGCTGCTGCTCGCGTTTCGGAGGGGATACGGGTTGGCTTCGGTCACCTCCGTCGGGGCGGGGTTCGGCATAGACGGAGAGGAAGCGCGATGCTAATTGAACGATTGGATGCGCTAAAAAGGGGAGGAAAAAAAGAACCCTGGTTCTGGTTCTTGAACCGGTTCCGTTCGGGTGTCCTGTAGAGAACCGACCCGCGTTTCCGCCAGTTTTTGGGAACCAACAACGTGCGTCGCATAACGAATGTAAAGAGTAACACGATGGCGGAGCGTGTAGATCGACTGTGGGGATTTGTGCTGCTGCGTGGATCAGCTGTCGGTGATGAGAAGTTCCACGACACGAACAAACGTCTGTGTGGAATAACCATCAAACCCATCAAGCCCAGTCTAACAGCTCCACGTGTATCCGTGTTCAACTGGATTAACTTCACGTGTGCTGGTTCTGCAGCTCCAGGTTCTGAATCCACAAAGAGCTTCAACTAAATAAAGCGTAACGTGGCCGAATGTACTAACAGTCAGAGGCGTAGAGAGAGAGAGAGAGAGAGAGAGAGAGAGAGAGAGAGAGAGAGAGTTGCGACGCTCCTTGACATTCCTTCGTGTGACCCTCCAATAGTTCCAAACAAACCCGGCGCCGTCACGTTCTCATATGGGACCGGCAGCAGTGAATTAAATATTAAACCGTAAATAATAAACATTTCTACAATTTCTGGGTGTTTTCACCTGCGTTTACATTTACTGCATCTGCTTTAATGTCAATCTGGTATATAAAGTGGAAGATTGATGTTTATAATGACTAATAACACACAGTACATTATATTAGCATACATGACATAATGCCATATCATTAAGTAGTAGAGACGATACACAGCACAGAGATTAAAGTTTTTGTATGTTTAGTTTTTTACATAAACTATAATCTCCCTTCACTTTCCTGAGGATTCATAATAATAATAATCATTTTGGTTAAACACTAAGTCATGTGCTGGGTTCATAAGGTTTACCTGCACTGAATGAACAGGTTATAAACACACTCCCGTACCTGTAACATTATAGTGCAGCTACATGTAACACATGAATGAATTCATTATTAATATGCACTAGTTCATTTTGTCTGATGTAAGTGGTGGTGAAGGTGCACAAACCATGCAGGTGAGTTAAAGTAGAGATATCCAGGGTAACATATTACTCCAGTAAAAGTAAAAATACTCTTTACCTCCACTTGAGTAAAAGTACTAAAGTATTTACCTTCAAATGTACTTAAGTATGACAGTAAAAGTATCATGATTTATTATGGCTCTGATGTTTTATGATCATTTCTGTAACAAGACTCGTTTTAGGTGAAAAGACTCTAGTGGCATTAATTAAGCTTAACTGACTCGGTTATTAATGAAGATAAACATGTAACATTTAGTGCTGAGCAAATGCTAAACAATAACAGGATTAAGTATATTAATGACATTACATTCATAATTTTGTTAAAACAAAGCAACATGTGGAGATGAACGGGGCTCTATGGGATGTTTGGAACTATTCAGAGCTCCACGACCCGGAAGCTGCGCAGAATAAATGTCACCGCCCCCGTTACAGCGGTTCCCTATACGGGAGAGTCGCCGCTCTGTTCTCTCTACCGCTCTGCTAACAGTACCACACAGGAACTCTCAACTACTCTGTTATTACAGATTATAAGCGCTCTGTACTGGTTATAAACGCTCTGTACTGGTTATAAGTGCTCGTACTGGTTATAAGTGCTCGTACTGGTTATAAGTGCTCGTACTGGTTATAAGTGCTCTGTACTGGTTATAAGTGCTCTGTACTGGTTATAAGCGCTCTGTACTGGTTGTAAGTGCTCGTACTGGTTATAAGTGCTCGTACTGGTTATAAGTGCTCGTACTGGTTATAAGTGCTCTGTACTGGTTATAAGTGCTCGTACTGGTTATAAGTGCTCGTACTGGTTATAAGTGCTCTGTACTGGTTATAAGTGCTCGTACTGGTTATAAGTGCTCGTACTGGTTATAAGTGCTCGTACTGGTTATAAGTGCTCTGTACTGGTTATAAGTGCTCGTACTGGTTATAAGTGCTCGTACTAATTATAAGTGCTCTGTACTGGTTATAAGTGCTCTGTACTGGTTATAAGTGCTCGTACTGGTTATAAGTGCTCGTACTGGTTATAAGCGCTCTTACTGGTTATAAGCGCTCTGTACTGGTTATAAGCGCTCTGTACTGGTTATAAGCGCTCGCTCTGTACTGGTTGTAAGTGCTCGTACTGGTTATAAGTGCTCGTACTGGTTATAAGCGTTCTGTACTGGTTATAAGTGCTCTGTACTGGTTATAAGCGCGCTGTACTGGTTATAAGTGTTCTGTACTGGTTATAAGCACTCTGTACTGGTTATAAGCGCTCTTACTGGTTATAAGCGCTCTGTACTGGTTATAAGCGCTCTGTACTGGTTATAAGCGCTCGCTCTGTACTGGTTGTAAGTGCTCGTACTGGTTATAAGTGCTCGTACTGGTTATAAGCGTTCTGTACTGGTTATAAGTGCTCTGTACTGGTTATAAGCGCGCTGTACTGGTTATAAGTGTTCTGTACTGGTTTTAAGCACTCTGTACTGGTTATAAGTGCTCTGTACTGGTTATAAGTACTCTGTACTGGTTTAAGCGCTCGTACTGGTTATAAGCACTCTGTACTGGTTATAAGTGCTCTGTACTGGTTATAAGCGCGCTGTACTGGTTATAAGTGTTCTGTACTGGTTATAAGAGCTCTGTACTGGTTATAAGCGCGCTGTACTGGTTATAAGTGTTCTGTACTGGTTATAAGAGCTCTGTACTGGTTATAAGAGCTCTGTACTGGTTATAAGAGCTCTGTACTGGTTATAAGCGCTCTGTACAGGTTATAAGCGCTCGCTCTGCACTGGTTATAAGCGCTCTGTACTGGTTATAAGCGCTCTGTACTGGTTATAAGCGCTCTGTACAGGTTATAAGCGCTCGCTCTGCACTGGTTATAAGCGCTCTGTACTGGTTATAAGAGCTCTGTACTGGTTATAAGCGCTCTGTACAGGTTATAAGCGCTCTGTACTGGTTATAAGCGCTCTGTACTGGTTATAAGTTTCTCTGTACTGGTTATAAGCACTCTGTACTGG
This sequence comes from Trichomycterus rosablanca, assembly GCF_030014385.1. Classification (NCBI taxonomy): domain Eukaryota; kingdom Metazoa; phylum Chordata; class Actinopteri; order Siluriformes; family Trichomycteridae; genus Trichomycterus; species Trichomycterus rosablanca. The sequence continues at coordinate 39,375,851 of NC_085997.1, forward strand.
TTATAAGTTTCTCTGTACTGGTTATAAGCACTCTGTGCTGCCCAAATTTATCGGTCATTGTTTTAGTACAATAAGCCACGTTACGCTTTATTTTTCACGTTAAGCGTTTGTTCGTTCTGTCCGGGTCACTTTTACCGCGTCGTATCACACAGTCCATCTCTTTAAAAATATCAGCGACAAACTGGATCAGGATGTAATCAGGTGACTTTAGAAGCTGAAAGTGGTTTAAATTCTATATAATGTTATAATTATAAAATTGGGAAGCACCCAAACCTCGACACGGTGACACGCCCACAGATGACGTCACGGTTCACGCTGATAAACCGAATATTCTGTGGTGCCAAAATAGACGCTAGTTCGCTGTCCGGAACCTGTTTTTAATCATTAACTTCTGCCTCCCGCTCTGGTGCCTCCTCGGGTCGGACCTGCTGACGTACCCGAGCGGAGGCAACATCAGAGAGACGATAATAATAATAAAGTAATAATAATAATGTAAAGTCAGAGACGATCGCTCATCTATTGCTGCTGTTCGAGTCGATCATCTTCTAGACCTTCATCGGTGGTCACAGGACGCTGCCCACGGGGCGCTGTCGGCTGGATGTTTTTGGTCGGTGGACGATTCTCGGTCCAGCAGTGACAGCGAGGTGTTTAAAAACTCCAGCAGCGCTGCTGTGTCTGATCCACTCGTACCAGCACAACACACACTAACACACCACCACCATGTCAGTGTCACTGCAGTGCTGAGAATGATCCACCACCTAAATAATACCTGCTCTGTGGGGGTCCTGTGGGGGTCCTGACCATTGAAGAACAGCATGAAAGGAGGTAACAAAGCATGTAGAGAAACAGATGGACTACAGTCAGTAATTGTAGAACTACAAAGTGCATCTATATGGTAAGTGGAGCTGATAACATGGACAGTGAGTGTAGAAACTATCTCTGTAATGGATTGGCGCCCTCTACTGGGTGTTCCTGCTTGTGCTCTTGGTTCTCGGATCAGTAGAGATGGTGGTAGAATTAATTCCTGCATTATTTATTCAGACAGCAGAGGGAGACATTTCTCCACTATTCATTTATATTTATGGTTTTGTACTGTATATGTATATGAGGCTCACTCACTAAGCCACTTATCCTGATCAGGGTCGCGGGGGTGCTGGAGCCTATCCCACACACACACACACACCTAGAGGCAACCTGACTGCCCGTCTTTGGACTGCAGGAGGAAACCGGAGCTCCTGATGGAAGCCCACACCGACACGGGGAGAACATGCAAACTCCACACAGAAAGGACCCGGACGGCTCCACCTGGGAATCGAACCCAGGACCTTCTTGCTGTGAAGTGACAGTGCTACCCACCGAGCCACCGTTCGTGCTGGTTCTGATAGAAAGGTGTCGGAATACACCGAGCATCACAGTTTGTTACGTACGGGGCAGCAAAAGGGGGACCAACACGATATTAGGAAGGTGGTCATAATGTTATGCCTGATCAGTGTACATTATAACTTTTATGGCTCCTCGGATCATTTTTTACATTTTCCACAGAAATTTAGGTCTACTGAGGGACGGCATCAAACCTGGGTCGCTGGAGCTGCACGGTATTGAAACTACACTGGGTGCAAACGTGCTGCAGTGTTTTATTACTGTGACACAAAAATGTCAAATTTCAGAATAAAAATATAAACATTTTCCGCATTAAATAAACATTTGTCTATTTAACCGCATATTACAAGACATTTTGGAATATGGACCGCTTGTTTCTTTTTATGAAGGTGTTGGGGGCTAATAAAACATTTTATGACACATTTTCTTTATAAATATTAACAGAAATAAAGAAAAAACAGGAAATGATCACCTACAATACAGAAATATTTATCATTAATAACCATAAGTAATTTTGTCACCCATTTTTAAGAAAATATAAAATAATAATATTATTGCACGTTTCTGCAAATTATTTTGTTTTAATTTGTGTTCCACTGTATTACAACATGTAAAAAAAATGAATTAAAAAAGAAACAGGTAAGCGTACAGGAAGAGTCAGTTATATAAATATTAAATGTTATTAAATGTCTCCCTCTGCTGTCTGATCTCGGCTACTGCAGTTCGCAGATCTTTTTATTTTCATCAAACGCTTTAGTCGGTCATGGTTGCAGTGAGTCCTGTTCCAGCGGGAAACACTGAGCGCCAGGCAGGAATATCCTGAACAAGGCGACAATCCATTATTATTATTAATTATTATTATTATTATTATATTACAACTATTACTACTACTATTATCATTTTAATTATTATTATTAATATTGATATTATTATTATTATTACTATTATTATTACTGCTACTATTATCATTGGTATTAGTATTATTGATATTATTATTGATATTACACTATTCTTATTATTACACTTTTTTTATTATTATTACACTATTATTATTATTATTGTTATTATTACTACTACTACGATTATTATTATCATTAAACATAATCATTATTATAATTATTATTAATATTTATAAACCCTATTTTTATTATTAATATTACTATTATTCTACTATTATAGCATTATTATTATTATTATGAATAAACATTATTTTTGTTATTATATTTATTATTATTATTTACTATTATTAAAATATTATTATTATTATCATTAAACATAATAATAATTATTATTATTAATATTTATAAACACTTGTTTTTATTAATATTACTATTCTTACTACTACTATTATTAGCATTAATATTATTATAATTACACAATATTATTAAATTACACATTTGTTTTTTTCATTTTTAGTATTTTTATTACTATTATTGCTATTATTATTATTATTACACATTATTATTAGTTATTCTTTTTAGTATTATTATATTAAACATTATTTTATTATCATTATTATTGTTATTATTATTGTTGTTATTATTATTATTATTATTATTATTATTATTATTACACAGTGATCATGACGACTTTAAACGTTGATGCTTAAACGTTTGTGTTCGACTGAATTTACTGTTTACATTTTAAACTTTAATTCTGTTTGATTGATCGGTTCGTTGAGGTCGTGCTGTAGGAGCATAATCTAGTTCCACTCTTATTGGGTTTTCTCAGGCTGAAATAGCCTGCACACACACACACACACACACACACACACACACACTCTCTCTCACACACACACACACACACACACACACACACTCTTACACACTTTCACACACACACACACACACACACACACACTCTCTCTCACACACACACACACACACACTCTTACACACTTTCACACACACACACACACACACACGCTCTCACACACACACACACACTCTCACACACACACACACTCTCACACACACACACACACACGCTCTCACACACACACACACACACGCTCTCACACTCAAACTCAAACTCAAAAGAAGCTTTATTGGGATGACAAATAAGGACATTCGTATTGCCAAAGCAAGTTACAGGGAAATGTAAACAATAAAAATAAGAAAGAACAAAAATATACAGAACAGTTACATGTGCAAAAAATATAGAATAGAATAAAATATTAATAAAAACAGTGCAAAATAATAACAATAAAAAGTATAATATTTACATTAATGAGGTAGTAAAACAATCAGTTTGTGCGTGTGTGTGTGTGTGTGCGTGTGTATGTGTGCTTGTGTGTGCGTGTGTGTGTGTGTGTGTGTGTGTGTATGTGTGCTTGTGTGTGCGTGTGTGTGTGTGTGTATGTGTGTGTATGAGACATGGTCACCCACTGTCCCTCACCTGGTGGCAGGTGTAAGTATAGAGTGCTGCTAGTGTGCAGCTCTCTCTGTGCTCCCCCAGTAGGTGGGGCAGTTTGTCGGGGTCTGGGAGGGAGGTGAAGTTGGGGATGATGTTGTTGAATTTAGGGAAGAATTGGGAGCGGACGTGGTGGTACTTGGTACACCGGGTGAGGAAGTGCAGCTCCGTCTCTACTGTACTGAGAGTGCAGTGCTGACACGACCTCTCCTCCCGGGGCAGCCAGGACCGGGTGTGTCGCCCCGTCTCCACGGCCAGGTCGTGTGCGCTCAGTCTGTACCTCGTCAGGGTGTTTCTTAATTTAGGGTCGGATACTGTGCTCAGATAATCTGCTGCACTGTAGTGTCTGTTTAGGGCCAAATAACAAATAACAACAAATAATAAATAACAACAAATAATAAATAACTGCATTTTACTTTGAGTTTTAGTTTCAGTTTCCCAATCATTCAGATATTTAGTTCGGAGTTTTTGTGTAATTTGGTTTATTCTAATTGGGTTTACATATTTCTCCTGTTCCTGAGTCTTTATTGTGTTAGTGTGTGTTAGTGGTGTGTCGGCGTGTGTTATTACAGTGTCTGTGTGTGTTAGTGGTGTGGCGGCGTGTGTTAGTGGTGTGTCGGCGTGTGTTATTACAGTGTCTGTGTGTGTTAGTGGTGTATTGGTGTGTGTTAGTGGTGTATCTGTGTGTGTTAGTGGTGTATCAGTGTGTGTTAGTGGTGTATCGGTGTGTGTTAGTGGTGTATCTGTGTGTGTTATTACAGTGTCTGTGTGTGTTACTGGTGTATCTGTGTGTGTTAGTGGTGTATCTGTGTGTGTTAGTGGTGTATGGGTGTAGTGACTCAGGACCAGTTGGATGAGGGGACTGGTATGTTTGCTCAGCTCTTGGTGTTTCAGGGATTTATAATGGTAAGTTTGGGGGTCGCTCTTATTTAGATGGTTCCAGAAGTTGATGCTCTTCTCTGTATGTTTATAATTAGTGGAAATCGGCCTAATTCTGCCCTGCACGCATTGTTCGTGGTGTGTGTGTGTGTGTGTTAGTGGTGTGTTGGTGTGTGTTAGTGGTGTGTGTGTGTGTGTTAGTGGTGTGTTGGTGTGTGTTAGTGGTGTGTGTGTGTGTGTTAGTGGTGTGTTGGTGTGTGTTAGTGGTGTGTGTGTGTGTGTTAGTGGTGTGTTGGTGTGTGTTAGTGGTGTGTGGGTGTGTGTTAGTGGTGTGTTGGTGTGTGTTAGTGGTGTGTTGGTGTGTGTTCGTGGTGTGTGTGTGTGTGTTAGTGGTGTGTTGGTGTGTGTTAGTGGTGTGTGTGTGTGTGTTCGTGGTGTGTTGGTGTGTGTTAGTGGTGTGTTGGTGTGTGTTCGTGGTGTGTGTGTGTGTGTTAGTGGTGTGTTGGTGTGTGTTAGTGGTGTGTGTGTGTGTGTTAGTGGTGTGTTGGTGTGTGTTAGTGGTGTGTGTGTGTGTGTTAGTGGTGTGTTGGTGTGTGTTAGTGGTGTGTGTGTGTGTGTTAGTGGTGTGTTGGTGTGTGTTAGTGGTGTGTTGGTGTGTGTTCGTGGTGTGTGTGTGTGTGTTAGTGGTGTGTTGGTGTGTGTTAGTGGTGTGTGTGTGTGTGTTCGTGGTGTGTTGGTGTGTGTTAGTGGTGTGTTGGTGTGTGTTCGTGGTGTGTGTGTGTGTGTTAGTGGTGTGTTGGTGTGTGTTAGTGGTGTGTGTGTGTGTGTTAGTGGTGTGTTGGTGTGTGTTAGTGGTGTGTGTGTGTGTGTTAGTGGTGTGTTGGTGTGTGTTAGTGGTGTGTGTGTGTGTGTTAGTGGTGTGTGTGTGTGTGTTCGTGGTGTGTTGGTGTGTGTTAGTGGTGTGTTGGTGTGTGTTCGTGGTGTGTGTGTGTGTGTTAGTGGTGTGTGTGTGTGTTAGTGGTGTGTGTGTGTGTGTTCGTGGTGTGTTGGTGTGTGTTAGTGGTGTGTTGGTGTGTGTTAGTGGTGTGTTGGTGTGTCTTCGTGGTGTGTTAGTGGTGTGTTGGTGTGTGTTCGTGGTGTGTCTGTGTGTGTTAGTGGTGTGTTGGTGTGTGTTAGTGGTGTGTTGGTGTGTGTTAGTGGTGTGTTAGTGGTGTGTTAGTGGTGTGTTGGTGTGTGTTAGTGGTGTGTTAGTGGTGTGTTAGTGGTGTGTTGGTGTGTGTTAGTGGTGTGTTGGTGTGTGTTAGTGGTGTGTTAGTGGTGTGTTAGTGGTGTGTTAGTGGTGTGTTCGTGGTGTGTTGGTGTGTGTTAGTGGTGTGTTAGTGGTGTGTTCGTGGTGTGTTCGTGGTGTGTTGGTGTGTGTTAGTGGTGTGTTGGTGTGTGTTAGTGGTGTGTTAGTGGTGTGTTAGTGGTGTGTTGGTGTGTGTTCGTGGTGTGTTGGTGTGTGTTAGTGGTGTGTTGGTGTGTGTTAGTGGTGTGTTCGTGGTGTGTTCGTGGTGTGTTGGTGTGTGTTAGTGGTGTGTTGGTGTGTGTTAGTGGTGTGTTGGTGTGTGTTAGTGGTGTGTGTGTGTGTGTTAGTGGTGTGTTCGTGGTGTGTTGGTGTGTGTTAGTGGTGTGTTGGTGTGTGTTAGTGGTGTGTTCGTGGTGTGTTCGTGGTGTGTCTGTGTGTGTTAGTGGTGTGTTAGTGGTGTGTTGGTGTGTGTTAGTGGTGTGTTCGTGGTGTGTTGGTGTGTGTTAGTGGTGTGTTGGTGTGTGTTAGTGGTGTGTTCGTGGTGTGTTGGTGTGTGTTCGTGGTGTGTTGGTGTGTGTTAGTGGTGTGTTGGTGTGTGTTAGTGGTGTGTTAGTGGTGTGTTAGTGGTGTGTTGGTGTGTGTTAGTGGTGTGTTAGTGGTGTGTTAGTGGTGTGTTGGTGTGTGTTAGTGGTGTGTTGGTGTGTGTTGGTGTGTGTTGGTGTGTGTTCGTGGTGTGTCTGTGCACCTTTAGGATGCTTTTACAGAACTCTGTGTGCAGGGTCTCTAATGGATGTTTGTCCCAATTACAGAATTGATGGTGTGTAAGTGAACCCCAAACTTCACTGCCATATAGAGCAATCGGTTCAATTATTGATTCAAAAATTTTAAGCCAAATTCTAATCGGAATTTCCACGAATGTTTGACGTTTTAAGGCGTCGACGCCCTGCGAGCTTTTTCTCTCAGTTCATTTACTGCCGGATTAAAGTTTCCTGTGGAACTGATGTTCAGTCCGAGGTAAGTATAATCTTTAGTGTGCTCAATTTCATGGTGTCCTAATTTATATGTGTGTTTGGTTCCCTGAGATCTGGATCTTTTCTGGAAGGTCATAATTTTGGTCTTTTTGAGGTTGACGGTCAGGGCCCAGGTCTGACAGTACTGCTGCAGCAGGTCCAGTTTGTGCTGGAGACCCTGAGCGCTGGGGGACAGCAGGACCAGATCATCTGCATATAGCAGGAGTTTAATCTCTGAGTCATGTAGAGTGAGACCGGGCGTGGCTGAGTGCTCTAACATGGAGGCCAATTCATTAATATAGATGTTAAATAGAGTTGGACTTAAACAGCAGCCCTGTCTCACTCCACGCTCCTGAGAGATGAGATGTTTCTCTTACTGCCGATTCTTATTCCACACTGGTGTTCTGTGTACATGGATTTAATAAGATCAGATGTTTTACCCCCTACACCACTCTCTAACATTTTATAAAACAATCCTTCATGAGTTATTTTGAACTACATATTTTTCGATCAGGGTGTGTAGGGTGTAAATATGATCGGTAGTGCGGTAATTTGGTAGAAAACCAATCTGACTTTTACTCAGGACGTTGTGTTGGGTAAGGAAGTGTAATAATCGTGAGTTAATGATACTACAGAATAACTTCCCCAGGTTACTGCTCACACAGATGCCCCGGTAATTATTAGGGTGGAATTTATCTCCACTTTTGTAGATGGGTGTTATGAGACCTTGATTCCAGATTTCAGGGAAGGAACCGACACTCAGAACCAGGTTAAAGACTTTTAACATCGCCAGGTGAAATTTGGAGCTGCTGTGTTTGATCATTTCATTCAGGATCCCGTCAGGTCCTGATGATTTCTTTGTTTTTAGTTTTTTAATGTTGTTTTTAAGTTCCTGCTCAGTAATGAGAGAGTCTAGAGGATTCTGGTGGTTTTTAACAGCCCGTTCCAGTTCCTCTAACTTACTAATAATTTGATTTTGTTCAGGATTTGAATCTAATTCTACATTTTTAAAGAGTGATTGGAAATAGGTTGTCCAGATATCCCCATCCTGAATGGCCAATTCTTCCTGTTCTCTATGTTTTAATTTGTTCCAATTGTCCCAGAATTGATGTGTGTTGATTGATTGTTCAATAATTGTTAGTTGTTTTTGGGTGTACTGAGCTTTTTTGGTTCTGAGTGTACGTTTATATTGTTTGAGGGTTTCACAGTAAAGAAGTCGTGTGTTACTGTTGTTTGGGTCTCTGTGTTTTTGGTTTGATATTTTACGGAGTTCTGTTCTTAGGATTTGACAGTCTTTGTCGAACCAGCTGTCATCTTTTGTAGATTTAGGTTTTGATTTAGATTTAATTTGTAATTGAGCTTTATTTGCTGTATTTTTAAAGATCTGATTAATATTTTTAACTGCCTGATTTACTCCTTCTTTACTGTGAATATACGCAGTGTCCAGAAAGTTATCTAAGCTAGTTTGGATTTCTGTGCTGCTAATTGCTTTCTGGAACTCCTCTGCGCTGTTCTCGGCCCATCTGTAGGATCTGGAGATGTTGTACAGCTTACTGGGCCGTGTGTGTGTGGTGGGGTTAGTTTCTGTCTTTTTGATGAACACAGTAATTTGGCTGTGATCAGACAGAGGGGTTAGAGGTTTAACAGTAAATGCACTGAGAGAGAAAGGGTCTAAATCTGTTATTGCATAATCTACTGTACTATTACCAAGAGGTGAGCAGAACGTGAACCTTCCTAATGAGTCCCCTCGAGTTCTACCGTTGACGATGTACAGACCTAAAGTTCCACAGAGCTGCAGGAGGTCTTTACCATTTTTGTTAGTAACATGATCATAATTGTTTCTGTGGTTTAGGGTGGAATTAGTATTAAGAATTTGGTTGTTATTGATGAATCTGTTTCCCTGATCATTTATAATATCAGGTTGGGTTCCTGTTCTGGCGTTCAGGTCTCCACAGACGAGCACGTTTCCCTGGGTTTGGAAATGGCAGGTCTCTCTCTCCAGCTCTGAGAACATGTCTTCAGAGTAGTATGGAGACTCTGACGGAGGAATATAAATGGCACAGAGAAACAGATCCTTCTGTGATGATAGTATAGTTTTGTTTATTTTTAGCCAAATGTGGTATTTTCCAATTTTCATAATGTTTATTAGCGTGTGTAGGTGTGATTTGTACCAGATTCTCACACTCTCACACACACTCACACACACACACGCTCTCACACACACACACACGCTCACACACACGCACACACTTACACACACACACGCTCTCACACACACACACGCTCACACACACTCTCACATACACACACACACTCACACACACACACGCTCACACACACACACGCTCACACACACTCTCACACACACACACACTCACACACACACACACGCTCACACACACTCTCACACACTCACACACACACACACACTCTCACACACACACACACTCTCACACACACTCTCACACACTCACACACACACACACGCTCTCACACACACGCTAACACACGCACACACTTACACACACACACGCTCTCACACACGCACACACACACACACGCACGCACACACACACACACGCTCACACACACGCACACACACTCACACACACACACTCACACACACTCTCTCACACACACTCACACACACACTCACACACGCACACACACGCACGCACACACGCACGCACGCACACACACACTCACACACACACACACACACACACACTCTCTCACACACACACACTCACACACACACTCACACACTCACACACACACACACATTCACACACTCTCACACACACACACGCTCACACACACACACACACACACACACACTCTCACACACACACACACACACACACACACGCTCTCACACACACACACGCTCTCACACACACACACTCACACACACACAGGTGCTGGTCTGGTGTGTGTTTCCTGCCATCTGTACTCGGTTCAGCTTTACTGCTTCTCTCTATTCTGGGTATCGTAGGTTTCACACACTCGTCTATAGAAGATCTACTTAAATCTTCACAGGTGTGTGTGAGTGTGTGTGTGTGAGTGTGTGTGTGTGAGTGTGTGTGTGTGTGTGTGTGTGTAAATCAGTGGATGATTCAGTTTCAGGGTTAAAGAAAACATGACTAATGACTATATTTACAGTTTTTATTATGAATATTACTCTTACGTTCTGCTTTTGAAGCCTGACAGGCTGTAGATGTACAAACCCACGCTGTACGTGAGTAAAATGATGATAAAATTCTAGTTTTTATTTTACTGGCATTACTTTGTTATAAACCGCACATGGAAGAACAACTGGTAGGTGAACGGTCCAACAATTAAACTTTTTAAACCCGCTATTGTAAGGAATGTAGTGATTTCACATCTACAGTCCAAAACATTATAAAAAAAAAACTCTTTATTAAAAGTATTAAAAGTAACTCATGTGATAGATTATTACATCCAAAAACTAGCTGATATTTGGCAGCCAGATGCCTAAACAAACAATGATTGGCTCGTTTCTCATTACTGCTGCAGTTACGACCTCTGCTGGCTGATCGATGGTGCTGCACAGAGACGGGGGATAATGGAGATCGGTGCGTGACACTATGTGCGTATGAACCCTGTTGCAGGTGAAAACAGACAGCTGCTAACAGACAGGTGCTAACATGAGCAAGGTCAACAACCAAACCAAATCAAAATAGTCTCCAATGCAGGATCCACAGCTACCTCTTAAATGTCCTGAGCATTACCTCTCAAGGTGCAGCTGTGGATACTTAGCATGGGCCCAATCATAGAGAGGGGCGTTGGCTTCAAACCCAAACGAAAACACCTCTAACATGTGCTCCTGGAGAGAGGGGCGTGGCACTTAAACATAGCTCCAGGAGCTCATTGAGGCTGGATTCGTGACATACAGCAGCAGCTGTAGATAGATAAATATTTTGGAACGTGTTGCAGATATTCAGTTTAAAATGAGCATGAATGTAAATATATACTGTACATTAATTGAGTGTTCCTACCCACTGATACCCAGTTAGAGATCATTTTATCATAATTATTTGGATTTTGAGTTAATACTAATGCTATATTCGCTTGTTTGAGCTCTTGTAAAACACTATATGGCTAAAAGTATGTGGACATCTGACCAGGAGTGTGTTTGATTAACGTGGACGCTGGACGCAATCGACGTTCCAGTTTATTACAGGGGTGTTTAATGGGGTTGAGGTCAGAGGTCAGAATTCTGTGCAGTTCTTTATGGACAGTGTTTTATATGTAATTGATTTTATACACCAATAACACTGGACAACAATTTTTTGCCAAAGTTCTGTTACCTTGAATTTTTTTGGTGATTGTGACAGACCCATTTGATCTGAACACAAATGTAGTTTCTGATTGTCTGTATCACATAGAAATTTTGAGAAACATGAGATTAACTTTACTGATTATAACACATTTAAATCTTATACGTGTCATTAGTTCAACTGAGCTAAAAGTGTTTTGCTGCTGATTTTCGTTTCTATTCAACATCTGGTGCATCTCGTATTAGTGTTCAGCAATAGTCAGCCAGCACTGACGGATTCCAGTGGCCTTGGTAACATTTTTCCATTGTGGCAATGTCTTGGTGAAAGCATTCGCCATGCTCATCACTTACTGCACCAAGATTAGGGAAGAAATGCAGGAAATGAATTTTCAGTGACGTTGCACTTCATCACTTTGTAAGCTTGAAGAAGGTTGTCACCCAGCTTGATGAAGTTTGGCGCTCGATAGTTGCAAAAAAAGAATTTTTCAACAACATCCTGGAATGATTTCCAAGTGATTTTCTCAGGTCTCACCACCAGCTCTTTGAACTGATCATTCATGATGTGTCGCATTTGTGGACCAACAGAAATGCCTTCACTAATCATGGTATCAGTTATTCTTGCGAACTCTTCTTGCTTTTTATTTGTTCGTTGCCTTTATAAAATCTTTCATCAGCCCGAGTTTTAAGTGAAGTGAATATCTTTTTTTTTTGGGTCCACAAGTGGTTTATGTGCAATATTGTTCTGCCCTGGGGTCAAATTCTGATGAATTGGCCAGTTATTTTTAGTGTAATATGATTCTTCTTATGACTGTCCCAATTGCAAATGAAGCAGCAATACTTGGTATATCTGAGCTGCAATCCAAGAAGCAGTGCCACTCTAAATCTCCAGCTGTTTCAGTTGTAGTTGCTGTACTTGATGTGTTTCAACAACAGTTCCATGTTCTGGTATGTTTCCCTCATTTGTGCAGCATACCAACAGGTACTGAAGGATAGACATTGTCACTGTATAACAAGACAGCCTTGAGGCATGAATCAATAAAATGGTACGTGATAGGAAAAATTTGAGGTGATTTTTGTTATCAGCAGCTCAAAATACCTAAGACACACCCAAAAGTGTTCAAGAAACAAAATCTCTGTTGACCAGTGAATCAATGGAGGTGAAGGAAAAACTGACCGCTCTGGTTTATAACGTTCAGAGCACAATGACCGCAGTAACGTCGTTTGTTTTCAGTATCCTGAATCGGCCAACACAAACGTCGCCACATCAATGATGTATGTGAAAAAATCCCCCAGTATTAACACCACCATGCTCTATACAGTCAGTTCCAGAATCACATGTGCCCTGGGTAAACACGAGCAAAAAAACATCCTGTCCATAATTATTGGCATTCCTGCTGAAGATGAGTAAACACGGTTATAAGAAATTCACGCTGTTATGAATTCGCTTCATCTCACGCTGAGAAAATTATTATTTTTTAAATCCAACCTTTAATCCTTGTCGATTTATTCAAAAAAGAAAAAGAAATATATTTTATTATAAAAACTCACAGTGACTTTATTTAATGGGTTTAAATGATTCATGGTTGCACCAAAACTCCCTTCCACACTAAAAACACTTGTTTGTTTTTTTACACACGTTCTGTTAAGATAAGATAAGAAGAGAAGGGAAAATAAAACAAGATAAGATAAAATATAAGAGAAGAAAAGAGAAGAAACGAGAAGACAAGATAAGATAAGACAAGACAAGATAAGATAAGGTAAGATAATGTAAGGTAAGGTAAGACAAGATATGATAAGGTAAGACATGACAAGACAACAAGACAAGGTAAGATAAGATAAGGTAAGATAAGACAAGATACGATAAGAAAAGAAAAGGATTAGATAGATAGATAGATAGATAGATAGATAGATAGATAGATAGATAGATAGATAGATAGATAGATAGATAGATAGATAGATAGATAGATAGATAGATAGATAGATAGATAAGAGAAAATAAAACAAGATAAGATAAAATATGATAAGAGAAGACAAGGTAAGATAAGATAAAACAAGATAAGGTAAGGTAAGACAACACCAGATAAGATAGAGATAAGAGAAGACAAGGTAAGATAAGATAAGAAAAGAGAAGATAAGAAAAGAGAAGACAAGATAAGAGAAGATAAGAAAAGAGAAGACAGAGATAAGTTAGGATAAGATAAGATAGAGATAAATGAAGACAAGACAAGTTAGGATAAGATAGAGATAAATTAAGACAAGATAGGATAAGAGATAACAAGAAAACAAGATAAGATAAAATATGATAAGAAAAGAGAAGAGAAGGTAAGGTAAGAGAAGAAAAGAGAAGAGAAGACAAGATAATTTAATTAGGATAAGATAAATAGAGATAAGAAGGTAAAGTAAGATAAGATAAGACAAGAGAGGAGAAGACAAAATAAAATAAAAGAAGATAAGAGAAGAGAAAACAAGATAGGATTAAACAATATAAGACAAGAGAAGAGAGGAGAAGAAAAGAAAAGACAAGAAAATAAAAGAAGAGAGGAGAAGATAAAAGTAGATAAGATAAAAGATAAACGTTTCAGCAGATTTCAAGAATATAGAGATATAAAATGTTTATACAGGTATAAAAATAGAAATGTAAAGATATATAATATATAATGAAAGTTCAACACATTACACTGTTTTTAAAAGTTATCGCACATGAGTTTAGTTCAGTGATTACAGTAACTGTGTTCAGCTTTTATACAAGTTAGTTCTGAACTGCAGCACTTTTAGTCAATCAGGATTCAAAAAATATTAAATCCTGTAATTTACTACAAC